>NC_143045.1:37957500-38030000 GCF_057628025.1 Oncorhynchus mykiss
TTGGGCATTATCACCTAATTATATTTCTAATCTTATTGGGCATTATCACCTAATTATATTTCTAATCTTATTGGGCATTATCACCTAATTATATTTCTAATCTTATTGGGCATTATCACCTAATTATATTTCTAATCTTATTGGGCATTATCACCTAATTATATTTCTAATCTTACTGGGCATTATCACCTAATTATATTTCTAATCTTATGGGCATTATCACCTAATTATATTTCTAATCTTACTGGGCATTATCACCTAATTATATTTCTAATCTTATTGGGCATTATCACCTAAGTGGAAGATGGTAGTCACAATATCACAATGTTAAATGGTCATATTATAAATGTGCCTCTGGGGAAACTGTCAGGGTTTACTTTCCATTCCAAAAAAGGCCATTCATGTGTAGTGGTAATGGGGAAACGACATCACGAGGCCTGTCATCGTGTTTAGTGGTAATGGGGAAACGACATCACGAGGCCTGTCATCGTGTTTAGTGGTAATGGGGAAACGACATCACGAGGCCTGTCATCATGTTTAGTGGTAATGGGGAAACGACATCACGAGGCCTGTCATCATGTGTAGTGGTAATTGTGAAATGACATCACGACATCACGAGGCCTGTCATCGTGTGTAGTGGTAATGGGGAAACGACATCACGAGGCCTGTCATCGTGTGTAGTGGTAATAGTGAAACCACATCACGAGGCCTGTCATCTTGTGTAGTGGTAATGGGGAAACGACATCACGAGGCCTGTCATCATGTGTAGTGGTAATGGGGAAACGACATCACGAGGCCTGTCATCGTGTGTAGTGGTAATGGGGAAACGACATCACGAGGCCTGTCATCATGTTTAGTGGTAATAGTGAAACCACATCACGAGGCCTGTCATCGTGTGTAGTGGTAATGGGGAAACGACATCACGAGGCCTGTCATCATGTGTAGTGGTTATAGTGAAACCACATCACGAGGCCTGTCATCGTGTGTAGTGGTAATAGTGAAACCACATCACGAGGCCTGTCATCTTGTTTAGTGGTAATTGTGAAATGACATCACGAGGCCTGTCATCGTGTGTAGTGGTAATGGGGAAACGACATCACGAGGCCTGTCATCATGTGTAGTGTTAATAGTGAAATGACATCACGAGGCCTGTCATCATGTGTAGTGGTAATAGTGAAATGACATCACGAGGCCTGTCATCATGTGTAGTGGTTATAGTGAAACCACATCACGAGGCCTGTCATCGTGTGTAGTGGTAATAGTGAAATGACATCACGAGGCCTGTCATCATGTGTAGTGTTAATAGTGAAACGACATCACGAGGCCTGTCATCGTGTGTAGTGGTTATAGTGAAACGACATCAATAGAATTGGATGGCTGCTCCAAAACTTTCACTTATCACTATTTATTAATGTATAGCTTGTCCTGTCTCCTACAGAAGGATGAGCCAGACGACAGCACCATTGAGCTGAGCAAAGTGCAGAGCGTCAAGGTGGGGGAACTTAAAGTCCGTTCATGTAACATCAAGTCATACCCTTTGTCCACTTCTGATAACCCTATCGCCTGTTGTCTGACTGGCTGTGGCTGTGTGTGTGTGTGTGTGTGTGTGTGTGTGTGTGTGTGTGTGTGTGTGTGTGTGTGTGTGTGTGTGTGTGTGTGTGTGTGTGTGTGTGTGTGTGTGTGTGTGTGTCCAGGTGGTGGCTAAGAAGCGACGTGAGCGGGGTCTCCCTCGGGCCTTTGAGATCTTCACGGACAGTAAGACGTACGTCCTGAAGGCTCGTGATGAGAAGCATGCTGAGGAGTGGCTCCAGTGTATTAATGTTGCCGTGGCCCAGGCCAGAGAGAGAGAGAACAGAGAGGCCACCACCTACCTGTGACCTTGTGACCTGGAAGATATTCTACCGTGACCCGTTCCTGACCCAGAAACACAACACACAGCCCCGCACTACTGTACCATCGACTAACAACAGTCCTGTGATGTCCACGGTTTCTGATCATCTGACAGTCCAGTGATATCCTCTGTTTCTGATCATCTGACAGTCCTGTGATATCCACTGTTTCTGATCATCTGACAGTCCAGTGATATCCTCTGTTTCTGATCATCTGACAGTCCAGTGATATCCTCTGTTTCTGATCATCTGACAGTCCAGTGATATCCACTGTTTCTGATCATCTGACAGTCCTCCGATATCCACTGTTTCTGATCATCTGACAGTCCAGTGATATCCTCTGTTTCTGATCATCTGACAGTCCAGTGATATCCTCTGTTTCTGATCATCTGACAGTCCAGTGATATCCACTGTTTCTGATCATCTGACAGTCCAGTGATATCCACTGTTTCTGATCATCTGACAGTCCTGCGATATCCACTGTTTCTGATCATCTGACAGTCCAGTGATATCCACTGTTTCTGATCATCTGACAGTCCTCCGATATCCACTGTTTCTGATCATCTGACAGTCCAGTGATATCCTCTGTTTCTGATCATCTGACAGTCCTCCGATATCCACTGTTTCTGATCATCTGACAGTCCAGTGATATCCTCTGTTTCTGATCATCTGACAGTCCTCCGATATCCACTGTTTCTGATCATCTGACAGTCCAGTGATATCCACTGTTTCTGATCATCTGACAGTCCTCCGATATCCACTGTTTCTGATCATCTGACAGTCCAGTGATATCCTCTGTTTCTGATCATCTGACAGTCCAGTGATATCCTCTGTTTCTGATCATCTGACAGTCCAGTGATATCCACTGTTTCTGATCATCTGACAGTCCAGTGATATCCTCTGTTTCTGATCATCTGACAGTCCAGTGATATCCACTGTTTCTGATCATCTGACAGTCCAGTGATATCCACTGTTTCTGATCATCTGACAGTCCTGCGATATCCACTGTTTCTGATCATCTGACAGTCCAGTGATATCCACTGTTTCTGATCATCTGACAGTCCTCCGATATCCACTGTTTCTGATCATCTGACAGTCCAGTGATATCCTCTGTTTCTGATCATCTGACAGTCCTCCGATATCCACTGTTTCTGATCATCTGACAGTCCAGTGATATCCTCTGTTTCTGATCATCTGACAGTCCTCCGATATCCACTGTTTCTGATCATCTGACAGTCCAGTGATATCCACTGTTTCTGATCATCTGACAGTCCTCCGATATCCACTGTTTCTGATCATCTGACAGTCCAGTGATATCCTCTGTTTCTGATCATCTGACAGTCCAGTGATATCCTCTGTTTCTGATCATCTGACAGTCCAGTGATATCCACTGTTTCTGATCATCTGACAGTCCAGTGATATCCACTGTTTCTGATCATCTGACAGTCCAGTGATATCCTCTGTTTCTGATCATCTGACAGTCCAGTGATATCCTCTGTTTCTGATCATCTGACAGTCCAGTGATATCCACTGTTTCTGATCATCTGACAGTCCTGCGATATCCACTGTTTCTGATCATCTGACAGTCCTGCGATATCCACTGTTTCTGATCATCTGACAGTCCTGTGATATCCTCTGTTTCTGATCATCTGACAGTCCTGCGATATCCACTGTTTCTGATCATCTGACAGTCCTGCGATATCCACTGTTTCTGATCATCTGACAGTCCTGTGATATCCTCTGTTTCTGATCATCTGACAGTCCAGTGATATCCACTGTTTCTGATCATCTGACAGTCCTGCGATATCCACTGTTTCTGATCATCTGACAGTCCTGTGATATCCACTGTTTCTGATCATCTGACAGTCCAGTGATATCCTCTGTTTCTGATCATCTGACAGTCCAGTGATATCCTCTGTTTCTGATCATCTGACAGTCCAGTGATATCCTCTGTTTCTGATCATCTGACAGTCCAGTGATATCCTCTGTTTCTGATCATCTGACAGTCCAGTGATATCCACTGTTTCTGATCATCTGACAGTCCAGTGATATCCACTGTTTCTGATCATCTGACAGTCCAGTGATATCCTCTGTTTCTGATCATCTGACAGTCCAGTGATATCCACTGTTTCTGATCATCTGACAGTCCTGTGATATCCACTGTTTCTGATCATCTGACAGTCCTGCGATATCCACTGTTTCTGATCATCTGACAGTCCAGTGATATCCACTGTTTCTGATCATCTGACAGTCCTCCGATATCCACTGTTTCTGATCATCTGACAGTCCAGTGATATCCTCTGTTTCTGATCATCTGACAGTCCTCCGATATCCACTGTTTCTGATCATCTGACAGTCCAGTGATATCCTCTGTTTCTGATCATCTGACAGTCCTCCGATATCCACTGTTTCTGATCATCTGACAGTCCAGTGATATCCACTGTTTCTGATCATCTGACAGTCCTCCGATATCCACTGTTTCTGATCATCTGACAGTCCAGTGATATCCTCTGTTTCTGATCATCTGACAGTCCAGTGATATCCTCTGTTTCTGATCATCTGACAGTCCAGTGATATCCACTGTTTCTGATCATCTGACAGTCCAGTGATATCCACTGTTTCTGATCATCTGACAGTCCAGTGATATCCTCTGTTTCTGATCATCTGACAGTCCAGTGATATCCTCTGTTTCTGATCATCTGACAGTCCAGTGATATCCACTGTTTCTGATCATCTGACAGTCCTCCGATATCCACGGTTTCTGATCATCTGACAGTCCAGTGATATCCTCTGTTTCTGATCATCTGACAGTCCTGTGATATCCACTGTTTCTGATCATCTGACAGTCCAGTGATATCCTCTGTTTCTGATCATCTGACAGTCCAGTGATATCCTCTGTTTCTGATCATCTGACAGTCCAGTGATATCCACTGTTTCTGATCATCTGACAGTACTGTGATATCCACTGTTTCTGATCATCATATCAGCCAGCTGTGGGGCAGCTGAGACTGATATCCAGACATCATTGTCAGCATTTTTGGAGAGTCTATCTATATGCATTTTATAAAGGCTATTGTTTCAGTATTTAAAAGCAATAAGGATCTTACTATAACTAATGACCTTCTATTTCCAGCAAAAGCGATCGACATACTAAACCTAGCAATAAAAGCTCAATATGAACAGCATTATAGAACTGTCTTGGCCGAGACAGTGAAGATTAAGAAGCCTTAATGGACAGCAGATGAGAACGTTCTAGAACAAACAAACAAACAAGAGTTAGTGCTATTAGCATTTGAGGCAGTAGAATTGATTAATATTACCGTCATTTCAACAACAACAAAAACACTGGTGTTATATAGTGAGTTCCAAAAGTATTGAGAAAAAATTACCGACGTCACAAATATCATAACCCCCAGACATGGTAACCATTACAATAACAGTGGAGGTTAGCATTTTTTTGGAAGTGTGTAACTTTCTCACTCGTCATTATTCACGGTTCATTCAGGACTATTTGTAATCTGGGTAGCATCCACATTAATGTAGTAGTGTTTAGAAACATATTTTATTCTTATTTACAATAAAAGTGATTACGAAATGACACACTACATTATTATTAGCAATCATTTCTATTGGGCACAAAATAATCTGAGAATTTTGAATTTGTCCCAATACCTTTTGTCCCCTAAAATATGTACAAAATGTGCTATAATTTCTAAAAGGTTGACCCGATACGGATGAAAATCCCCTCAAATTAAAGCTGACGGTCTGCACTTTCACCTAATAGTCATTGTATCACATCCAAAGTGCTGTAGTACAGAGGCAAAACAACAACACAATTTTAACCGTCCCAATATTTTTTGGAGCTCACTGTGTGTCATATTTGATAAATGATCAGACTAGTCCCCTGGAGGTCTTAGCAGAGGCTCAGAACAACAGGGGTGGATATCGGTCACACTGCTGGGGGCAGTGCGTTCTCTCTCCTTCCAGGAAACATGTTTCTATGGAGAAACACATTTATTGGCAAAGCTATCGTCTTTGTATTCTCTCGCTTTTTTTCATCCAAAAAAAGAGCTTGGTGTGTGTGTGTGTGTGTGTGTGTGTGTGTGTGTGTGTGTGTGTGTGTGTGTGTGTGTGTGTGTGTGTGTGTGTGTGTGTGTGTGTGTGTGTGTGTGTTTACAATGACAAGCATTGTTGACAATTCTGACATGTCCCTGAATAAATACATTAAACCTGTTGTTTGCAGAACTGGCTCTCATCACAGTGGAATCTTCATTTATAAACACAAATAAATGTCAACCCCAGAGTCACGTTTTATAGAATCCGGTTATAGGTGAACGTTCCTCTTTCTCCAGAGTAATGAATGACTTGGGGGGGGGGGGGGTAATATGTTATGGAGCAATATGTTATGGACTCTGAACTAATATTTAGTCTTTAAAACTATACACTCACAAATCGCCAAGTCAATCGAAGAACTGGTCTGGAGATGTCCTTGTGTGTTCGGAACCAGTGCCAGTTCTGTCATAATGAATGAGCTGTTTCTGTGGATGATATAATTGTTGCAGCCGGGTTAAGTCCTTTTGAATCAGTTGTGGGAAAAGTATCCAATTGTCATACTTGAGTAAAAGTAAACATAACTACATAGAAAGTTACTCAAGTAAAAGTGAAAGTCACTCAGTAAAATACTATTTGAGTAAAAGTATAAAAGTATTTTGGTTTTAAGTGTAATTGCTAACATATACTTTAGTATCAAAAGTAAAAGTATTTTGAATGAGTTGTAAGTGTAGATGATGTACACTCGGTGGCCAGTTTATTAGGTACACCATCTAGTACTGGGTCGGACCCCTCATTTGCCTCCAGAACAGCCTGAATTCTTCAGGGCATGGAAGGTGTGGCGTTCAAACGTTGCTCAATTGTATCCAAGGACCTACCGTGTGCCAGGAAAACATTCCCCACGGCTGTACCGTTGACACCTGGCAGGATGGAGCCATGCTGCTTACACAACATCCTGCCTCTGCCATCAGCATGACCCAACAGGAACCGGGATTCGTTGGAACCAAGCAATGTTTTTTTCCACTCCTCGATTGTCCAGTGTTGGTGATGGCGTGCCCACTGGAGTCACTTCCTCTTGTTTTTAGCTGATAGGAACCCAGTGTACTGTCACGTTCTGACCTTAGTTCTTTTGTTATGTCTTTGTTTTAGTATGGTCAGGGCGTGAGGTGGGTGGGTTGTCTATGTTAGTTTTTTCTATGATTTGGGATTTCTGTATTTGTCCTGGTATGGTTCTCAATTAGAGGCAGCTGTCAATCGTTGTCCCTGATTGAGAACCATACTTAGGTAGCCTGGTTTCACTTTTGAGTTGTGGGTGCTTATTTCCTGTTTAGTGTTTTTGTCTTTCACCTTACGGGACTGTTCGTTTGTTATTTATTGTTTTGTTCAGTGTTCTCTAGTACGTGATTAAATGCAGTGAACACTTACCACGCTGCGCATTGGTCCTCCTCTCTTTCTCCCAACGACGGACGAACGTTCCAGTGTGGTCTTCTGCTGCAATAGCAAGGACCGACAAGTTGTGTGTTTCAAAATGCCGTTCTGCACACTACTGTTGTACTGTGCCTTTATTTGCCTGTTTGTGGCCCGCCTGTTAGTTTGCACGATTCTTGCCGTTCTTGTTTGAGCTCTTGTCATCAACGAGCTGTTTTCGCCTACAGGACTGCCTCTGAATGAATGTTTTTTGTTTGTCGCGCCATTCTCGGTTAACCCTAGACACCGTTGTGCATGAAAAGCCCAGGAGGCCGGCCGTTTCTGAGATACTGGAACCGGTGTGCCTGGCATCGAAGATCATATCACGCTCAAAGTCGCTAAAGTCACTCGTTTTGCCCATTCTAACGTTCAATGGAAACGTAACTGAATGTCTTGATGCCTGTCTGCCTGCTTTATATAGGAAGCCACGACCACGTGACTCACTGTCTGTAGGAGCGAACCATTTTGGTGAACGGTGGGGGTTGTACCTAATAAAATAAACCCTGTAATACTCTACCACCTCTTCAGTGGTCATACAGAGTAGAGACTAGAGACAAACAAAGCATGGAGCCTGGAGTAGCTGAAGCTGTAGAGGGAAGGTTCCACTTTAACCAGCACTCTACCATGAGTTACCATGTTTGTTTTTAGGACTCTTCAACCGGGTGAGGTATACCTGTGTCAAGTTAATGGCTGTGTTTAATTAGGACTCTTCAACCGGGTGAGGTATGCCTGTGTCAAGTTAATGGCTGTGTTTAATTAGGACTCTTCAACCGGGTGAGGTATGCCTGTGTCAAGTTAATGGCTGTGTTTAATTAGGACTCTTCAACCGGGTGAGGTAAGCCTGTGTCAAGTTAATGGCTGTGTTTTAGCCCAGCTTCTGTGCCACGTCTAGATGTGTGTAAACAGTGTCTATTCAGGGCAGGCCTGTTTCCTGTAGTCCTGTGGCTCTAGGTGAATGTTGGGTCTACACTGCCTGCTCCATGGCCTGCTCTGTAATGCTATAGTAGTGTCAGAATATTGGGTCTACACTGCCTGCTCCATGGCCTGCTCTGTAATGCTATAGTAGAGTCAGAATGTTGGGTCTACACTGCCTGCTCCATGGCCTGCTCTGTAATGCTATAGTAGAGTCAGAATGTTGGGTCTACACTGCCTACTCCATGGCCTGCTCTGTAATGCTATAGTAGTGTCAGAATGTTGGGTCTACACTGCCTGCTCCATGGCCTGCTCTGTAATGCTATAGTAGTGTCAGAATATTGGGTCTACACTGCCTGCTCCATGGCCTGCTCTGTAATGCTATAGTAGTGTCAGAATGTTGGGTCTACACTGCCTGCTCCATGGCCTGCTCTGTAATGCTATAGTAGAGTCAGAATGTTGGGTCTACACTGCCTGCTCCATGGCCTGCTCTGTAATGCTATAGTAGAGTCAGAATGTTGGGTCTACACTGCCTGCTCCATGGCCTGCTCTGTAATGCTATAGTAGAGTCAGAATGTTGGGTCTACACTGCCTGCTCCATGGCCTGCTCTGCAATGCTATAGTAGAGTCAGAATGTTGGGTCTACACTGCCTGCTCCATGGCCTGCTCTGTAATGCTATAGTAGAGTCAGAATGTTGGGTCTACACTGCCTGCTCCATGGCCTGCTCTGTAATGCTATAGTAGAGTCAGAATATTGGGTCTACACTGCCTGCTCCATGGCCTGCTCTGTAATGCTATAGTAGAGTCAGAATGTTGGGTCTACACTGCCTGCTCCATGGCCTGCTCTGTAATGCTATAGTAGAGTCAGAATGTTGGGTCTACACTGCCTGCTCCATGGCCTGCTCTGTAATGCTATAGTAGAGTCAGAATATTGGGTCTACACTGCCTGCTCCATGGCCTGCTCTGTAATGCTATAGTAGAGTCAGAATGTTGGGTCTACACTGCCTGCTCCATGGCCTGCTCTGTAATGCTATAGTAGTGTCAGAATGTTGGGTCTACACTGCCTGCTCCATGGCCTGCTCTGTAATGCTATAGTAGAGTCAGAATGTTGGGTCTACACTGCCTGCTCCATATCCTCCTCCTCCTCCTTATCCTCCTCCTCTGCCTCCTTCTTCTCCTCCTCCTCCTCCTTATCCTCGTCTTCCTCCTCCTCCTCCTCCTCCTCCTCCCCTCATATCCTCCTCCTTCTCCCTGACCCAGTAACACAGCTGTGGTCAGCCCCCAGAATCTCACCCCAACAGCAGAGTCCACTGGTGATACAGTAAGTTGTTCAGTGTAGTTCAACACTCCTAATTCAATGAGCCTGTGGTCTTTTAACTCGCTCCAGATATCCACTGTCAGGTGGCGTCACTCCTACACGACGCTCGTCCCTCAACCTCAGTGCAGGCGGAAACGACACGCAATCTGACGTAAGGTAATGCCAGATAACAGCATGCTAGTAGTGTTCACCCACATATCAGGAGTGGGTTACATCTAGCTGGATGGACTCTGTTCCCTGCCAACCCATTGTAAAAACACCACCCAGAAGTCTGTGCGTCAGCCACTACACTATGGTGCCATGGTGATGACGTCATCATTCTATTACTGCTTCCATTTCAGAATGTTTGAAGACAATGTCTTGTGAATATTCTAGAACCAGTTACGTCAACACTTGTTCCTCTCCAGTCTCTGCCATCTTGCCCTAGATACAGAGCCTCTCAGGGTCTTTGAGCCTTATGAGTTGAGTTGTTTTTCTGTGTTTCTTCATAACTGAATACATTTACAGGCAGCTGTGTAAATAGGGTTTCCTGTTACGGTGCCTTAAGACGATACATATGTGTGTTTCAGTGGTGTCTCTTATGCCTGACGTCAGAGGATTTCTATATGCTTGTGAGAACCATTCCACGTTCGGAGCCTCTGGAGAAGAAAACGCTTCTACTGTGATTAACCAACTACAGTAGTATGTTAAACTGTTTAGATTCAATAACACAGAGGAACTTTATCTTATACGGTTCTAGATTTCACAAGATTCACAGATTTTGTATTTTTTGAGAGAATTTACAGAAATAATTCATGTTTTTGAGTATAGATAAAATTGTAGAATACATGATATCAAACTTCTATAGTGTTTGTTCTTATGTTAGATTGTATTGAAAACCACTTTGGTTTTCATTTTGAGGACAGTATTTATTTTTCCCGTATTGTAAAACCTGAAAAAACAGCTGATGCTTAATGAGATTGATTTTCTATGCATCACTTTAACATCGTGTTCTTATGTTTCTGTCAAAACCATATAACTGTAAAGACAAAATGAATGCTGTTGCCTCTTTCAGATTCAATAAGACTCACTGCTCTCTCTCTCTCTCTCTCTAAGGATTATTAAATATCCTCAATAAGAAAAGGTTGATCATTCAAAATCACACATTAGCTTCACAGCATTCATAGCTAATGTGAAAATTGTTCCATGTTCTGAAACAGAGAGGTAACTGGTTCCATGTTCTAAAACAAAGAAAGTAAATGGTTCAATGTTCTAGAACAGAAGACAAATGGTCCAATGTTCTAGAACAGAAGATAAATGGTTCCATGTTCTAAAACAGAAGATAAATGGTTCAATGTTCTAGAACAGAAGATAAATGGTTCCATGTTCTAAAACAGAAGGTAAACGACTGAAGTAGTGGTATGTTTGTGTTCAGAGATCTCACACACGTCCCTTGTCTGGCGTCTGCGGTCTGTTTCACACACAGACAAACACACACACGGCTGGCGTCTGCTGTCTGTCGCTGCTTTAAAGGGTTTCAGCTTCTGGAGATCATTTCATCCATTCGAACAACAAATTACAGCACGGAGAGAACAGGGACAGGCAGAGAACATCACAGAGATTCATGTTTAGAGCTTGTTTAAAGATGCTGCTAACACTGAACATGCCAGCAATCACACACACAGCTTTTTCTATGTGAATGTTCAGGCCTTTTTGGGAGTCAAAATGGATTCCCATTAAAAAAAAACTATTTTTCCTAACCTTAACCCTAACCTGCGCCCTCCAAAACATGACCTGCCAAACCCGATCTCTTAACACCCGCTCTCTTACTGCGGGTGATTCTCTGATCCACCTCTACGCAGACGACACCATTCTTTATACCTCTGGCCCCTCTTTGGACACTGTGTTAACTAACCTCCAGACGAGCTTCAATGCCAATACAACTCTCCTTCCGTGGCCTCCAACTGCTCTTATTAAACGCAAGTAAAACTAAATGCATGCTATTCAATCGATCACTGCCAGCACCTGCTCGCCCATCCAGCATCACTACTCTGGACGGCTCTGACTTAGAATACGTGGACAACTACAAATACCTAGGTGTCTGGTTAGACTGTAAACTCTCCTTCCAGACTCACATTAAACATCTCCAATCCAAAGTTAAATCTAGAATCGGCTGAACTATTTCGCAAACAAAACATCCTTCATTCATGCTGCCAAACATACCCTCGTAAAACTGACCATCCTACCGATCCTCGACTTCGGAGATGTCATCTATAAAATAGCCTCCAACACTCTACTCAACAAACTTCGCATCGCCAAACCCACTGGCTACAGGTCATCTACAAGTCTCTGCTAGGTAAAGTCCCGCCTTATCTCAGCTCACTGGTCACCATAGCAGCACCCACTCGTGGCACGCGCTCCAGCAGGTATATCTCACTGGTCACCCCCAAATCCAATTCCTCATTTGGTCGTCTTTCCTTCCAGTTCTCTGCTGCCAATGACTGGAACGAACTGCAAAAATCTCTGAAGCTGGAGACTCATATCTCCCTCACTAGCTTTAAGCACCAGCTCTCAGAGCAGCTCACAGATCGCTGCACCTGTACATAGCCCATCTGTAAACAGCCCATCTACTGTATCTACCTACCCCATCCCCATACTGTATTTATTTATTTATCTTGCTCCTGTGCGCCCCAGTATCTCTACCTGCACATTAGTCTTCTGCCGATCTACCATTCCAGTGTTTATTGCTATATTGTAATTACTTCGCCACCATGGCCTATTTATTGCGTTATCTTATAACTTACCTCATTTGCACTCACTGTATGTAGACTTTTTGTTTTCTTTTGTTCTACTGTATTATTGACTGTATGTTTGTTCATCCAACGTGTAACTCTGCGTTGTATTTGTTGCACTGCTATGCTTTATCTTGGCCAGGCCGCAGTTGCAAGTGAGAACTTGTTCTCAACTAGCCTACTTGGTTAAATAAAGGAGAAATACATTTTTTAAATTAAAAAAAGCCAGCTACACCAATGTGTTGGAGGAAACACCATCCAACTGATGACTGAAGTCAGCCTGCAGGTGTCCATTACCACAAGGACTCACTGAAGCACAATGAGCCAGCCAAACCCAAACAATTGTGCACCACCCAATGGGACATCCGGTCACAGCCAGTAACGATCAAACCCCAGGATGTGAATGAATACATTTTAATTTCTACTGGTCCATCGTAGGAATCGAACCCACAACCCTGGCGTTGCAAGTGCCAAGCTCTGCCAACTGAGACACACAAAAGCTGCAGTGTGTACCAAGGTGCTCTGGAATTGTTACAATGTGAAATGTTCAAACATATAGAATTCCTTATGTAGCAGGGTTGTGCGTTAAACATCATCTCCCTGTGCCAATAGCTGCCATTATGCTCTCATTAGAGAAACTTCTAGACTAGTTTATTGTCTGCATGGGGTTAGAAGGAGCTTTGTATTCAACAATGGGGCCCACTTTAAAATGGAACATTTTGAAGACAAGGCTAATTATTCATAATTTGGCGATGGAGAGTGATTTTATCCAGCCAACAGTCGCCAACAACATCTCACTTGGCATCGATCAGAAAACTAGTTCTCCGTTTACGGGAATTCCAGTGTTTCTGTTAAGAGTCACTCAGTGGAGATGTCTGGGTCGGGACAATTCCCCCACAGCAAATGTAGTGTCGAGTCAGTATGTTTAGATGTCTGGGTCGGACAATTCCTCCACAAGCAAGTTTAGATGTCAGAGTTGGACAATTCCTCCACAGGCAAGTTTAGATGTCAGGGTCGGGACAATTCCTTCACAGCAAGTTTAGATGTCAGGGTCGGGACAATTCCTTCACAGCAAGTTTAGATGTCTGGGTCGGGACAATTCCTTCACAGCAAGTTTAGATGTCAGGGTCGGACAATTCCTTCACAGCAAGTTTAGATGTCAGGGTCGGGACAATTCCTTCACAGCAAGTTTAGATGTCAGGGTCGGGACAATTCCTTCACAGCAAGTTTAGATGTCTGGGTCGGACAATTCCTTCACAGCAAGTTTAGATGTCAGGGTCGGGACAATTCCTCCACAGCAAGTTTAGATGTTTGGGTCGGGACAATTCCTCCATAGCAAGTTTAGATGTCTGGGTCGGGACAATTCCTCCACAGCAAGTTTAGATGTCTGGGTCGGGACAATTCCTCCACAGCAAGTTTAGATGTCAGGGTCAGACAATTCCTTCACAGCAAGTTTAGATGTCAGGGTCGGGACAATTCCTCCACAGAAAGTTTAGATGTCTGGGTCGGACAATTCCTCCATAGCAAGTTTAGATGTCTGGGTCGGACAATTCCTCCATAGCAAGTTTAGATGTCAGGGTCAGACAATTCCTCCACAGCAAGTTTAGATGTCAGGGTCGGACAATTCCTCCACAGCAAGTTTAGATGTCTGGGTCAGACAATTCCTCCACAGCAAGTTTAGATGTCTGGGTCAGACAATTCCTCCACAGCAAGTTTAGATGTCAGGGTCGGACAATTCCTCCACAGCAAGTTTAGATGTCTGGGTCAGACAATTCCTCCACAGCAAGTTTAGATGTCTGGGTCAGACAATTCCTCCACAGCAAGTTTAGATGTCTGGGTCAGACAATTCCTCCACAGCAAGTTTAGATGTCTGGGTCAGACAATTCCTCCACAGCAAGTTTAGATGTCTGGGTCGGACAATTCCCCCACAGCAAATGTAGCGTCACCAAGACCTGTCAGCTTGAGATTTAACACCAGCCTTAAAGCTACATGCTCTTTGTATTTATGTCTCTCCCCCTCTCTCTCTCTCTCTCTCTCTCGTCTATGTCTCTCTCTCTCTCTCTCTCTCTCTCTCTCTCTCTCTCTCTCTCTCTCTCTCTCTCTCTCTCTCTCTCCCCCCGCTCCCTCTGTCACTAAACACTTTCTAGAAGGACATCGCCATTTGGCATCATCAAAACCTCGACCAGTGATGATGATTCATCACCTCTTCTTCCTCTTCAGTTAGATAACTGACCTGCCGGCAAAACAAAAACCAACGAACCAGAGAGAGCGATGTTTAACGCCACAGGGCGGCCGGGCCAGAGGTGATAAATAGCTATCTCTTTAGGTCAGATGACAGTGATTTACAGACTCTTACAAAGGGCCGTGTTTTACTGGAAGCTGTAGTTACAATGCTTGGGAGAGAGTAGCATGGTGACATAGTTCTGTCTAGGGTTGCAGAATTCCTTGTAACTTAAGCACAAATCCCATGTTTTCCTGAAATCCATGGTTGGAGGGTTCTGCTGTTCTGGATTTACTGCGTATTCCTTCCTGATTCAGGGAATTTGCCAACCGAGATTTCTGGAAACCTGGGAATTTTTGCAACCCTAGTCCGGTCATAGCTGGCACAACCAAGGAGGAGAGCTCAAGTTCTTATCCATGGCTCCTCCATCATCTCAGAAATAGACAGGAGGGGAGTGGATGTGGCACCTCTTACTTCAAAGGGGAGATGTTCACGTACCATTGTAGAAATGAATATCAGCCCCCAGTCGCACCACTGTCTAGCGGAGCTGTGTCCTATGTTACGCTCATGCAAACAATCACATTCAGTCACCTAACACATGTCCCCATGAACATCCATGACAACAAAGATGTTATTTTCTCTATTAGAATTCCACAGCTCCTTTCTGTGCGAAGCTGATTAATGCACACTCACACTCTCTCTGGATTACTGAAGGAGAAGTGGTTTGAAAGACAGAAGGGGGAGAGGAAGACTATAGAGAAGATGAAAGGGGGGGGGGGTACAGGGAGAACGGCTCTCTTCACATAACAGCTCTCCTCCCACCTGGATGTTCAACTTCAACATTTTATTTAACTAGGCAAGTCAGATAAGAACAAATTCTTATTTACAATAGAGGCCTACTGGGGAACAGTGGGTTAACTGCCTTGTTCAGGGGAACAGCGGGTTAACTGCCTTGTTCAGGGGAACAGTGGGTTAACTGCCTTGTTCAGGGGAACAGCGGGTTAACTGCCTTGTTCAGGGGAACAGTGGGTTAACTGCCTTGTTCAGGGGAACAGTGGGTTAACTGCCTTGTTCAGGGGAACAGCGGGTTAACTGCCTTGTTCAGGGGAACAGTGGGTTAACTGCCTTGTTCAGGGGAACAGTGGGTTAACTGCCTTGTTCAGAGGGAACAGTGGGTTAACCGCCTTGTTCAGGGGAACAGCGGGTTAACTGCCTTGTTCAGAGGGAACAGCGGGTTAACTGCCTTGTTCAGGGGAACAGTGGGTTAACTGCCTTGTTCAGGGGAACAGTGGGTTAACTGCCTTGTTCAGGGGAACAGTGGGTTAAACTGCCTTGTTCAGGGGAACAGTGGGTTAACTGCCTTGTTCAGGGGAACAGTGGGTTAAACTGCCTTGTTCAGAGGGAACAGTGGGTTAACTGCCTTGTTCAGGGGAACAGTGGGTTAACTGCCTTGTTCAGGGGAACAGTGGGTTAACTGCCTTGTTCAGGGGAACAGTGGGTTAAACTGCCTTGTTCAGGGGAACAGCGGGTTAACTGCCTTGTTCAGAGGGAGCTCGACACATCTTTATCTTGTCAGCTCTGGGATTTGATCCAGCAACCATTTAGATTATTGGTCCAACGCGCTAACCACTAGGCTAGCTGGCACCGCAACATACCCAGAGCCAAGGTATTCTCCTGAGCTGCATGCCATGAAAGCAACTAGAACGGCTCTACAAATGAACAGGGCTCATTATCCATAAGGTGAACTAGGAAACCCAGGGGTGTTCTTCTCTACCATCAACAAACTCCCCCCCCCCCCCCACCCCACCCCACCTGACTCACCACTGTGAACACACTTCATGTCTTCTCCCTTGTCAATGAAACCACTGAACTCCGTACCTCTCCTTGCTCACCAACTACAGGCCTTTCTCAAACCTCCTCTTCCTCACCAACTACAGGCCTATCTCAATCTCCTCTTCCTCACCAACTACAGGCCTTTCTCAAACCTCCTCTTCCTCACCAACTACAGGCCTATCTCAATCTCCTCTTACTCACCAACTACAGGCCTTTCTCAAACCTCCTCTTCCTCACCAACTACAGGCCTATCTCAATCTCCTCTTCCTCACCAACTACAGGCCTTTCGCAATCTCCTCTTACTCACAGACTACAGGCCTTTCTCAAACCTCCTCTTCCTCACCAACCAGAGGCCTTTCTCAAACCTCTTCCTCACCAACTACAGGCCTTTCTCATCATGTTTAGTGTTCTCCTTGGTCAGTCTGTCATCATGGTTAGTGTTCTCCATGGTCAGTCTGTCATCATGGTTAGTGTTCTCCATGGTCAGTCTGTCATCATGGTTAGTGTTCTCCTTGGTCAGTCTGTCATCATGGTTAGTGTTCTCCATGGTCAGTCTGTCATCATGGTTAGTGTTCTCCATGGTCAGTCTGTCATCATGGTTAGTGTACTTATTTATTTATTTATTTATTTATTTATTTATTTATTTTAATATTTCATTGTATTACTTTCTACCCTGCTGATTTTGTTATGTAGTGACTTTGGATGTAATGAAAAGTGTTTCAATTAACATGGGTTATTATTAGAAGCTGCATGTACTTTCTCTCCCTCTCTATCTGTTTCCCTGTCTCTCTCCCTCTCTATCTGTTTCTCTCTCTCTCTCCCTATCTATCTGTTTCTCTCTCTCTCTCCCTATCTATCTGTTTCCCTGTCTCTCTCCCTCTCTCTCTCTCTCCCTATCTATCTGTTTCCCTTTCTATCTGTTTCCCTGTCTCTGTCCCTCTCTCTCTCTCTCCCTATCTATCTGTTTCCCTCTCTATCTGTTTCCCTGTCTCTCTCCCTCTCTCTCTCTCTCTCCCTATCTATCTGTTTCCCGTTCTCTCTCTCTCTCTCTCTCTCTCTCTCTCTCTCTCTCTCTCTCTATCTCTCTCTCTATCTCTCCCTCTCTCTCCCTTTCTCTCCCTATCTATCTGTTTCCCTGTCTCTCTCTCTCTCTCTCTCCCTATCTATCTGTTTCCCTTTCTCTCTCTCTCTCTCTCCCTATCTATCTGTTTCCCTTTATATCTGTTTCCCTTTATATCTGTTTCCCTGTCTCTCTCCCTATCTATCTGTTTCCCTCTCTCTCTCTCTCTCTCCCTTTCTCTCCCTATCTATCTGTTTCCTTGTCTCTCTCCCTCTCTCTCCCGCTCTCTCCCTATCTATCTGTTCCCTATCTCTCTTTCTCTCCCTTTCTCTCCCTATCTATCTGTTTCCCTGTCTCTCTCCCTCTCTCTCCCTATCTATCTGTTTCCCTGTCTCTCTCCCTCTCTCTCCCTATCTATCTGTTTCCCTGTCTCTCTCCCGCTCTCTCCCTATCTATCTCTTTCCCTTTCTCTCTATCTCTTTCCCTTTCTCTCTCTCTCCCTATCTATCTCTTTCCCTTTCTCTCTCTCTCTCTCCCTATCTATCTCTTTCCCTTTCTCTCTCTCTCTCTCCCTATATATCTCTGTCCCTTTCTCTCTCTCTCTCTCCCCCCTATCTATCTCTTTCCCTTTCTCTCTCTCTCTCTCTCCCTATCTATCTCTTTCCCTTTCTCTCTCTCTCCCTATCTATCTCTTTCCCTTTCTCTCTCTCTCTCTCCCTATCTATCTCTTTCCCTTTCTCTCTCTCTCTCTCCCTATCTATCTCTTTCCCTTTCTCTCTCTCTCTCTCCCTATCTATCTCTTTCCCTTTCTCTCTCTCTCTCTCCCTATCTATCTCTTTCCCTTTCTCTCTCTCTCTCTCCCTATCTATCTCTTTCCCTTTCTCTCTCTCTCTCTCCCTATCTATCTCTTTCCCTTTCTCTCTCTCTCTCTCCCTATCTAGCTCTTTCCCTTTCTCTCTCTTTCTCTCTCCCTATCTATCTCTTTCCCTTTCGCTCTCCCTCTCTATCTGTTTCCCTGTCTCTCTCCCTCTCTATCAGTCTCTCCCTGTCTCTCTCCCTCTCTATCTGTCTCTCCCTGTCTCTCTCACTCAATTCAATTCAATTCAATTCAATTCAAGGGCTTTATTGGCATGGGAAACATGTGTTAACATTGCCAAAGCAAGTGAGGTAGACAACATACAAAGTGAATATATAAAGTGAAAAACAACAAAAATTAACAGTAGACATTACACATACAGAGGTTTCAAAACAGTAAAGACATTACAAATGTCATATTATATATATATATATATATATATATATATATATATACAGTGTTTTAACAATATACAAATGGTTAAAGGACACAAGATAAAATAAATACGCATAAATATGGGTTGTATTTACAATGGTGTGTGTTCTTCACTGGTTGCCCTTTTCTCGTGGCAGCAGGTCACAAATCTTGCTGCTGTGATGGCACACTGTGGAATTTCACCCAGTAGATATGGGAGTTTTTCAAATTTGGATTTGTTTTCGAATTCTTTGTGGATCTATGTAATCTGAGGGAAATATGTATCTCTAATATGGTCATACATTGGGCAGGAGGTTAGGAAGTGCAGCTCAGTTTCCACCTCATTTTGTGGGCAGTGAGCACATAGCCTGTCTTCTCTTGAGAGCCATGTCTGCCTACGGCGGCCTTTCTCAATAGCAAGGCTATGCTCACTGAGTCTGTACATAGTCAAAGCTTTCCTTAATTTTGGGTCAGTCACAGTGGTCAGGTATTCTGCCGCTGTGTACTCTCTGTTTAGGGCCAAATAGCATTCTAGTTTGCTCTGTTTTTTTGTTAATTCTTTCCAATGTGTCAAGTAATTATCTTTTTGTTTTCTCATGATTTGGTTGGGTCTAATTGTGCTGTTGTCCTGGGGCTCTGTAGGGTGTGTTTGTGTTTGTGAACAGAGCCCCAGGACCAGCTTGCTTAGGGGACTCTTCTCCAGGTTCATCTCTCTGTAGGTGATGGCTTTGTTATGGAAGGTTTGTGAATCACTTCCTTTTAGGTGGTTGTAGAATTTGACGGCTCTTTTCTGGATTTTGATAATTAGTGGGTATCGGCCTAATTCTGCTCTGCATGCATTATTTGGTGTTCTACGTTGTACACGGAGGATATTTTTGCAGAATTCTGCGTGCAGAGTCTCAATTTGGTGTTTGTCCCATTTTGTGAAGTCTTGGTTGGTGAGCGGACCCCAGACCTCACAACCATAAAGGGCAATGGGCTCTATGACTGATTCAAGTATTTTTAGCCAAATCCTAATTGGTATGTTGAAATTTATGTTTCTTTTGATGGCATAGAATGCCCTTCTTGCCTTGTCTCTCAGATCGTTCACAGCTTTGTGGAAGTTACCTGTGGCGCTGATGTTTAGGCCAAGGTATGTATAGTTTTTTGTGTGCTCTAGGGCAACAGTGTCTAGATGGAATTTGTATTTGTGGTCCTGGTGACTGGACCTTTTTTGGAACACCATTATTTTGGTCTTACTGAGATTTACTGTCAGGGCCCAGGTCTGACAGAATCTGTGCATAAGATCTAGGTGCTGCTGTAGGCCCTCCTTGGTTGGTGACAGAAGCACCAGATCATCGGCAAACAGCAGACATTTGACTTCGGATTCTAGCAGGGGGAGGCCGGGTGCTGCAGACCTTTCTAGTGCCCGCGCCAATTCGTTGATATATATGTTGAAGAGGGTGGGGCTTAAGCTGCATCCCTGTCTAACCCCACGACCCTGTGTGAAGAAATGTGTGTGTTTTTTGCCAATTTTAACCGCACACTTGTTGTTTGTGTACATGGATTTTATAATGTCGTATGTTTTACCCCCAACACCACTTTCCATCAGTTTGTATAGCAGACCCTCATGCCAGATTGAGTCGAAGGCTTTTTTGAAATCAACAAAGCATGAGAAGACTTTGCCTTTGTTTTGGTTTGTTTGGTTGTCAATTAGGGTGTGCAGGGTGTATACATGGTCTGTTGTACGGTAATTTGGTAAAAAGCCAATTTGACATTTGCTCAGTACATTGTTTTCATTGAGGAAATGTACGAGTCTGCTGTTAATAATAAAGCAGAGGATTTTCCCAAGGTTACTGTTGACACATATTCCACGGTAGTTGTTGGGGTCAAATTTGTCTCCACTTTTGTGGATTGGGGTGATCAGTCCTTGGTTCCAAATATTGGGGAAGATGCCAGAGCTAAGTATGATGTTAAAGAGTTTTAGTATAGCCAATTGGAATTTGTTGTCTGTATATTTGATCATTTCATTGAGGATACCATCAACACCACAGGCCTTTTTGGGTTGGAGGGTTTTTATTTTGTCCTGTAACTCATTCAATGTAATTGGAGAATCCAGTGGGTTCTGGTAGTCTTTAATAGTTGATTCTAAGATCTGTATTTGATCATGTATATGTTTTTGCTCTTTATTCTTTGTTATAGAGCCAAAAAGATTGGAGAAGTGGTTTACCCATACATCTCCATTTTGGATAGATAATTCTTCTTGTTGTTGTTTGTTTAGTGTTTTCCAATTTTCCCAGAAGTGGTTAGAGTCTATGGATTCTTCAATTGCATTGAGCTGATTTCTGACATGCTGTTCCTTCTTTTTCCGTAGTGTATTTCTGTATTGTTTTAGTGATTCACCATAGTGAAGGCGTAGACTCAGGTTTTCCGGGTCTCTATGTTTTTGGTTGGACAGGTTTCTCAATTTCTTTCTTAGATTTTTGCATTCTTCATCAAACCATTTGTCATTATTGTTAATTTTTTTCGGTTTTCTATTTGAGATTTTTAGATTTGATAGGGAAGCTGAGAGGTCAAATATACTGTTAAGATTTTCTACTGCCAAGTTTACACCTTCACTATTACAGCGGAACGTTTTACCCAGGAAATTGTCTAAAAGGGATTGAATTTGTTGTTGCCTAATTGTTTTTTGGTAGGTTTCCAAACTGCATTCCTTCCATCTATAGCATTTCTTAATGTTACTCAGTTCCTTTGGCTTTGATGCCTCATGATTGATTATTGCTCTGTTTAAGTAGACTGTGATTTTGCTGTGGTCTGATAGGGGTGTCAGTGGGCTGACTGTGAACGCTCTGAGAGACTCTGGGTTGAGGTCAGTGATAAAGTAGTCTACAGTACTACTGCCAAGAGATGAGCTATAGGTGTACCTACCATAGGAGTCCCCTCGAAGCCTACTGTTGACTATGTACATACCCAGCGTGCGACAGAGCTGCAGGAGTTGTGACCCGTTTTTGTTGGTTATGTTGTCATAGTTGTGCCTAGGGGGGCATATGTGGGAGGGAATGCTGTCACCTCCAGGCAGGTGTTTGTCCCCCTGTGTGCTGAGGGTGTCAGGTTCTTGTCCGGTTCTGGCATTTAGGTCGCCACAGACTAGTACATGTCCCTGGGCCTGGAAATGATTGATTTCCCCCTCCAGGATGGAGAAGCTGTCTTCATTAAAATATGGGGATTCTAGTGGGGGGATATAGGTAGCACACAGGAGGACATTTTTCTCTGTTAGGATAATTTCCTTTTGAATTTCTAGCCAAATGTAAAATGTTCCTGTTTTGATTAATTTAATAGAGTGAGTTAGGTCTGCTCTATACCAAATTAGCATACCCCCTGAGTCCCTTCCCTGTTTCACACCTGGTAGTTTGGTGGATGGGACTACCAGCTCTCTGTAACCTAGAGGGCAACCAGTGGGTCCGTCTCCTCTATACCAGGTTTCTTGCAGGATGACAATGTCTGTATTACCGATTTCTTTGGTGAAGTCCGGGTTTCTGCTCTTTAGGCCAAAGGCAGATGACCTCAGGCCTTGGATATTCCAGGATAATATAGTGAAGGCTTTTTGTTCCATAGAGGGTCCAATGTTGTTGGTCGTGGTTTGGCCTCAGGCCAGTAAGTGTGAGCAGAGCCTGCTGAGCATCTGGTACATGCCATTGGCTTGGGCGAGTGTGAGAGTGGGGGTTGGGACTGTTTGCCCGCTCACTACCTGGGCGTATGTGTGGCTTCCATGTTGAGGCCCTCTTTGCGGGGGTGGGGTGCATGGGGTGGGCAGGAGTGGCATAGGTCTGATCTGAGGGGGCCTAAATGGGGTGTGGGCATGGTTGACGTGGGGGGGTGTTGATTGGTTGGGGTGGGGGTGTGGGTGTGTCTGGGTGTACTGTGGTCTGGATGTAATTCCTCTTGGCGTGGGTCCTCTATGTGTAGGTCCAGGGGGGGGTCCTGCAGATCTGGGAGGGTGTCTCGCTGGTCTGGATGGGGTGTCTATTGATCTGTTGCTCCTGTGTAAAGTGTTGGGGATACGTTTGAGAGCGATGTCCTTTAGAGTTCGGGCAAAGGTGGGCACTGCTGTCTTGTAGAGGTGGACCTGGTCATAGAGGCTGTTCAAGTCCAGGGTGGAGTGGTGGGCCAGGAAAACGTTTGGTTTTGAGGCACAGTCACGGGAAATACTTGCATTTACCCGCTGTATTGTGGCAGGGTGGAAGTCTTTTCGTGGTAGCAGGGTGGAGATAACCACTTGTGCGTTGGGGAAAGTAGAAGAAGCCTTTTCAATCACTCCCTTCAGTGCTGTGGCCACTCTTTCCTGCTGTGCTCTCAGGTCGTTTGTGCCTGTGTGTATTATTATGTGGCTGGGTGAGCCTAGTTTGGCCTCAGACAGAAGGTCTAGGGCGCGTTGGGTGTTTGGACACCAGAGTTTAGACACACTGTGTTTGGGAAAAAGTTTTTTTTCTTCTATATATTTCCCATTTGAGTCCATAAGTAGTACAATCTGTGTCTTGTGTTTGTCCTCAGTGGGTGTGGGGGGGTTGTCAAAAGGGCTATCAGGGTGGCTCCCTGTCTCACTCACTCTCTCTCTCTCTCCCCCTCTGTCTCTCTCCCTCTCTATCTGTCTCTCCCACTCTCTATATGTCTCTCCCTGTCTCTCTCCCTGTCTCTCTCACTCTCTATATGTCTCTCCCTGTCTCTCTCCCTCTCTATATGTCTCTCTCTCTCTCTAGCTGTCTCTCTCTCTCTCTCCCTGTCTCTCTCATTCTCTCTCTAGCTGTCTCTTTCTCTCTCTCTCTATCTGTCTCCCTCTCTCTCTCTCTCTCTCTCTGTCTCCCTGTCTCTCTCTCTGTCGCTCTCCCTCTCTCTCTCTCTCTCTCTCCCTATCTATCTCTTTCCCTTTCTCTCTCTCTCTCTCTCTCCCTATCTAGCTCTTTCCCTTTCTCTCTCTCTCTCTCTCTCTCTCCCTATCTATCTCTTTCCATTTCTCTCTCCCTATCTATCTCTTTCCCTTTCTCCCTGTCTCACTCTCTCCCCCTCTGTCTCTCTCCCTCCCTGTCTCTCTCCCTGTCTCTCTCACTCTCTATATGTCTTTCCCTGTCTCTCTCCCTCTCTATCTGTCTCTCTCTCTCTAGCTGTCTCTTACTCTCCCTGTCTCTCTCATTCTCTCTCTAGCTGTCTCTTTCTCTCTCTCTCTATCTGTCTCCCTCTCTCTCTCTCTATCTGTCTCCCTGTCTCTCTCTCTCTGTCTCTCCCCCTCTCTCTGTCTCTCTCCCTCTCTCTCTCCCTCTCTGTCTCCCTCTCTCTCACTCTCTGTCTCTCTCTCTCTCTCTCTCTCTCTCTGTCTCTCTCTCTCTCTGTCACTCTCTCTCTCTCTGTCTCTCTCTCTGTCTCTCTCTCTCTCTGTCACTCTCTATCTCTCTATCTCTGTCTCTCTGTCACTCTCTCTCTCTCTGTCTCTCTGTCTCTCTCTCTCTCTCTCTCTGTCTCTCTGTCTCTCTCTCTCCCTCTCTGTCTCTCCCTCTCTGTCTCTCCCTCTCTGTCTGTCTCTCTGTGTTTGAAGTTGTGTGAATGTGTGTGAAAGTGTGCAGGATCACATGTAATCCTTATTAAACATAGCTAACACCGCAAGGGGGTGTGGTCTGCCCAACGCATCACTGGGGGTAACTGCTCCGCCCACAACCGTAAGGCTCTCCAGAGGGTAGTGAGGTCTGCCCAACGCATCACCGGGGGCACACTGCCTGCCCTCCAGGACATCTATAGCACCCGATGTCACAGGAAGGCCAAAAAGATCATTAAGGACAACAACCACTCGAGCCACTGCCTGTTCACCCCGCTGTCATCCAGAAGGCGAGGTCAGTACATAGACATAGACATGGAATCACTGGTCACTTTAATAATGGAACACTAATCACTTTAATAATGGAACACTGGTCACTTTAATAATAGAACACTGGTCACTTTAGTAATGGAACACTGGTCACTTTAGTAATGGAACACTGGTCACTTTAGTAATGGAACACTGGTCACTTTAATAATGGAACACTGGTCACTTAATAATGGAACACTGGTCACTTTAATAATGGAACACTGGTCACTTTAATAATGGAACACTGGTCACTTTAATAATGGAACACTGGTCACTATAATAATGGAACACTGGTCACTTAATAATGGAACACTGGTCACTTTAATAATGGAACACTGGTCACTTTAATAATGGAACACTGGCCCCTTTAATAATGGAACACTGGCCCCTTTAATAATGGAACACTGGTCACTTTAATAATGGAACACTGGTCACTTTAATAATGGAACACTGGTCACTTTAATAATGGAACACTGGCCCCTTTAATAATGGAACACTGGCCCCTTTAATAATGGAACACTGGTCACTTTAATAATGGAACACTGGTCACTTTAATAATGGAACACTGGCCCCTTTAATAATGGAACACTGGCCCCTTTAATAATGGAACACTGGTCACTTTAATAATGGAACACTGGTCACTTTAATAATGGAACACTGGTCACTTTAATAATGGAACACTGGCCCCTTTAATAATGGAACACTGGCCCCTTTAATAATGGAACACTGGCCCCTTTAATAATGGAACACAAGCTAGGAACACAAGCATTTCACTACACCCGCAATAACATCTGCTAAAAATGTGTATGTGACCAATAAAATGAGATCTGATTTGATCTGATCTGCTCCCTCGCCGTGGGGCTCTGTGCTCCTATTAAAGTGCTGGAATGTGACGGTCGATCTAACTTGTTTCAAAAAGAAAGTCTTCGTGCCGTAGCTGTGTGATTTCACAACGTGTTGCAGAGTTAGGGTCTCTCTCACATACTGTAATATACTGCCAGAGGCATACAGCACATTGCCTTTGGTGCCCTTCTAAGGGGAAATTCATTCCAGACATACATTGGGAATGCAGTTACAGGGCACTTTCCTATATTGGACTTGTAGAAGACGTGTTTTATTTCCTTAAACAGTTACACACAATGGTTGTTAACATTTTTTTTTTTTGCGCAGACAAATTCATTAAAAACAATCCATCGTGTAGCATTATGTACGTAAAAAAAACAGGACCCATAAGATTAGACTGCTGTCCCGCTGTTTCCTCATTAATACATACATTAATCACAGCTGATGTGTCAAATGTGTTAACTAAGCCTATATGTTTGGTCCAATCTGAGTTACTGAGCCGTTTTTCTGTTTGCGTCTAGAGGCTGCTGTGGTGTGAGCCAAAACACTCTCCCTCTCTTTCTCTCAGTGTAGCCAGGTTCAGCCAGGGACATCAGTCGTAGTTTTCCTTGAAGCCCCCATTATTAGCAAAATAGTGATAATTATGCACAACACGCCCAATTGTAGCAGGTAGCCTGGTGGTTAGAGCGTTGTACCAGTAACAGAAAGGTTGCTGGATCAAATCCCCGAGCTGACAGGGTAGAAATCTGCAGTTCTGCCCCTGAACAAGGCAGTTAACCCACTGTTCCCCGGGCCGTTTACCCACTGTTCCCCGGGCCGTTTACCTACTGTTCCCCGGGCAGTTAACCCACTGTTCCCCGGGCAGTTAACCTACTGTTCCCCGGGCAGTTAACCCACTATTCCCCGGGCCGTTTACCTACTGTTCCCCGGGCAGTTAACCCACTGTTCCCCGGGCCGTTTACCCACTGTTCCCCGGGCCGTTAACCCACTGTTCCCAGGGCAGTTAACCCACTGTTCCCCGAGCAGTTAACCCACTGTTCCCCGGGCAGTTAACCCACTGTTCCCCGAGCAGTTAACCCACTGTTCCCCGGGCAGTTAACCCACTGTTCCCCGAGCATTTAACCCACTGTTCCCAGGGCAGTTAACCCACTGTTCCCCGAGCAGTTAACCCACTGTTCCCCGGGCAGTTTACCCACTGTTCCCCGGGCAGTTTACCCACTGTTCCCCAGGCAGTTAACCCACTGTTCCCCGGGCAGTTAACCCACTGTTCCCCGGGCAGTTAACCTACTGTTCCCCGGGCAGTTAACCCACTGTTCCCCGGGCAGTTAACCCACTGTTCCCCAGGCAGTTAACCCACTGTTCCCAGGGCAGTTAACCCACTGTTCCCCGGGCAGTTAACCTACTGTTCCCCGGGCAGTTAACCCACTGTTCCCCGGGCAGTTAACCCACTGTTCCCCGGGCAGTTAACCCACTGTTCCCAGGGCAGTTAACCCACTGTTTCCCGGGCAGTTAACCCACTGTTCCCAGGGCAGTTAACCCACTGTTCCCAGGGCAGTTAACCCACTGTTCCCCAGGCAGTTAACCCACTGTTCCCCGGGCAGTTAACCCACTGTTCCCCGAGCAGTTAACCCACTGTTCCCCGGGCAGTTAACCCACTGTTCCCCGAGCAGTTAACCCACTGTTCCCCGAGCAGTTAACCCACTGTTCCCCGGGCAGTTAACCCACTGTTCCCCGGGCAGTTAACCCACTGTTTCCCGGGCAGTTAACCCACTGTTCCCCGGGCAGTTAACCCACTGTTCCCCGGGCGCTGAAGATGTGGATGTCGATTAAGGCAGCCCTTCCTGCACCTCTCTGATTCAGAGGGGTTGGGTTAAATGCGGAAGACACATTTCAGTTGAATGCATTCAGTTATACAACTGACTAGGTTTCCCCCTTTCCCCTATAGACAGACCCCTGGGTTGAGAATGAACCAGCCCATCAGACAGTTGCCAGAATTGCCCTATGTTCAGTTCGTCCGTAGTAGTCCAGAGCCTCTCAATGTAGTGTAGTTGACCTCTCACCTCCACAGAGGGTGAAAAATAGAGATAAGAGAAGGACAGGGGGTGAAATATAGAGAGAATAGAGGAACAGAGGGTGAAAAAGTAAGAGAATGGGACCAAATCCTACTACCCTGGCCTGCAGTGACCACAACATCCTCACTTCAGGAGCAACAGAATATCAAGCTAGTCCTGCCCTCTTGTGGTGAAACATAACACATGCTCATCAGAACACTATTGACATAAACTAAATTACACAATCCGCAATCTGTGATCAATAACATATAGACCAACCTCTGTTTAACCTAGTTAACCCAGGGGTGACAGGTAGCCTAGAGTGTAGAGGAGGTAGGTAGCCTAGTGGTTAGAGTGTAGAGGAGGTAGGTAGCCTAGTGGTTAGAGTGTAGAGGAGGTAGGTAGCCTAGTGGTTAGAGTGTAGAGGAGGTAGGTAGCCTAGTGGTTAGAGCGTTGGACTTGTAACCGAAAGGTTGCAAGATCAAACCCCCGAGCTGACAAGGTACAAATCTGTCGTTGTCACGCCCTGGTCTTAGTATTTTGTGTTTTCTTTATTAATTTGGTCAGGCCAGGGTGTGACATGGGTTTATTTATGTGGTGTGTTTTGTCTTGGGGTTTTCGTAGGTATTGGGATTGTGGTTTAGTGGGGTTTTCTAGCATAGTCTATGGCTGTCTGGAGTGGTTCTCAATCAGAGGCAGGTGTTTATCGTTGTCTCTGATTGGGAACCATATTTAGGCAGCCATATTCTGTGAGTGTTTCGTGGGTGATTGTTCCTGTCTCTGTGTTAGTTTGCACCAGATAGGCTGTATAGGTTTTCACGTTACGTTTGTTGTTTTTGTACTGTTCGTGTTTCTTCTTTATTAAACAATGTATCAGAATAACCACGCTGCATTTTGGTCCGACTCTCCGTCACCTGGAGAAAACCGTAACAGTTGTTCTGCCCCTGAACAAGGCAGAGAACCCACTGTTCCCCTGAACAAGGCAGAGAACCCACTGTTCCCCTGAACAAGGCAGAGAACCCACTGTTCCCCTGAACAAGGCAGAGAACCCACTGTTCCCCTGAACAAGGCAGAGAACCCACTGTTCCCCTGAACAAGGCAGAGAACCCACTGTTCCCCTGAACAAGGCAGAGAACCCACTGTTCCTAGGCCGTCATTGAAAATAAGAATTTGTTCTTAAATGACTTGCCTAGTGAAATAACAGGAAGTTAATTTTACCTACCAGTATCACTTCCCACTATGCGTAAGGCGTAATAAGGCACACGAAGGTGTAATCGACAGGTTTGGAATTACACATGACTCTGGGGTATCACACTGGGTTTTAATAAATCAATTAAATGAAAAGTATTTATCCGAAAGGAGCAATTATTTACAATGCTAAGAAAAGGTTATCAATGCTTGACGATTAGGAGCCTGATAATGTGCTGGATAGTTTTTCACACTTGGATCATGAGGACAACACGAGTCCCATTTGCCAGTCGGTGTGTAGGCCTGTTAGAGCCCAGTCCCGACACGCAGCCCAGTCCCCTACACGCAGCCCAGTCCCGACACGCAGCCCAGTCCCCTACACGCAGCCCAGTCCCCTACACGCAGCCCAGTCCCTACACGCAGCCCAGTCCCTACACGTAGCCCAGTCCCCTACACGCAGCCCAGTCCCCTACACGCAGCCCAGTCCCCTACACGCAGCCCAGTCCCCTACCGGCAGCCCAGTCCCCTACACGCAGCCCAGTCCCCTACACGCAGCCCAGTCCCCTACACGCAGCCCAGTCCCCTACACGCAGCCCAGTCCCCTACACGCAGCCCAGTCCCTACACGCAGCCCAGTCCCCTACACGCAGCCCAGTCCCCTACACGCAGCCCAGTCCCCTACACGCAGCCCAGTCCCCTACACGCAGCCCAGTCCCCTACACGCAGCCCAGTCCCCTACACGCAGCCCAGTCCCGACAGCTTGACAACGAAATAGGTTGACCAGGTGCTTTTCAATTTCATCTGGAAGAATCGTACACATCATATTAGGAAATCTGTCGTTATGAACACACATGAATATGGTGGTCTCAATTTTATTTTAATTTTTTTAGATTTTCCTACTTTGAATAATACTTAAGATAAATTGGGCTAATAAACATTTCTTAAAGAATCCAACTTCAATCATCCCTCACAACTTCTCCCGATTTGGTGACTTCAATTTTAAGTTACTTTGTAACTATAGTATCTATAACATTGATGAGATTCCTACAAAATGATCTGCTTTTCATAGACAAGTATTAGCGTGGTCGTTGATATATATCAACATAATTTCCGCCCCGCAGAGGTATTTCGTTTGGAACAATAAGGACATGTATAGAAACAAGCCTTTATGTTCGAAGAACTGGTTTAATAATCATATCCTGCTGGTGGGTCAACTTTTTAATGCAGAAGTTTTGTTACTCAATTATGAGGAATTTATATCTCATGTCGTTACAATATCCCTGCAAGACCTAGAGAGTTCTCCATAGTCTATTCCATCTGGAACTCTCATGTCGTTACAATATCCCTGTAACACCTAGAGAGTTCTCCATAGTCTATTCCATCTGGAACTCTCATGTTGTTTAACCAGGCCTCACCTTCTTGACCTTCCCTCGCTTAATCCAGTTGACTCTCCGTTAGGAAAAATATGTTTCTCCTTGTTCCCTCAGAACAACAGATCTATCTACATGTTTTATATCAAAGGGAGATTGTATCCATTCCTTATGTCACACGTTACTGGAATACATTGGTCACTAATATCTGTTGGGAATAAACGTCTGGTTATTACCACACAAATACCTGCTGGTTAACAAGGTCAGAGAGGTCTCTTTCAGAATGATCCATAATAATTACCCTGCGAATCATTACCTGAAGAAACTTTAAAACAGACATTAACATTGATTGTATTTGTGTTGAGCATCCAGAAACAGTTGACTTTATTTCAGCATTGTCTACATGTAAAGAAATTACGAAAATATATTTTTAGTTTTATAGTTGTTAATATACTTGATGACTTTGGTTTTTATATGAGAGAATGTGCTGCTCGGTTTCCTTAATTATAATAAGGATAAAGAACACATTCTCGCCAAATTATTCAGAATGCGCTAATGGAAACATTTCATAAATTCACGAATAAAAAATAAAAAAGTATTGTGTTTTCTAGAAGGAATTCGAGCAGTACATTAAGACCATTCTACACTAATCAGAAAGCTGTTAAAACAATCAAGCCGTGTGTATCTTTTAAGGTCTTTGTATAATCTGTAATGTGTTGTTATCATTGTTGGTTTGTATGCTTCTTGTATGTTTACTGGTTTTTCTGAAAAAGAAAAAAAAAGATTTGTTTAAAAAAAATGGGTGTATGTAGGTCTGTCACTGTTGAAGGGATAAGAGTTGTCATGAACAGGTGTTTGAACACACCCCATTTTGGCTACTTTCACACCTGTAGCGCAATCAGATTTTACCCACACTAATTGGTATTTCTCAGAGCTGATCGATTGGTCAAATGACCATTAGTGGACAAAGACAAGACATATGCTGCCTGTGTGAACGCAGCCTATAGCGGACCGCAGCTTTTCATGACCTGTAGCACGGCGTAACAAAATACAAGTCAAATCAATTGTTTCCTTTATTTATTTATTTTTTTAATTGTGTAAAAATCAGACATGAACACATGCAGACTAAAAACCAGTGTAACAAATTCACCACGATCCTAAAAAAAAAAAAAGGTTCTGAAATCAAGAGTCTGCAATCCAGCTGTAAAAAAAAGAAATATGGTCTATTTCTAGAGAAGCCCAGTAGGTCCTTTGCATCTGTACAGAACACTGTTTTAGCGAACGCACATTTGACCAACGGAATGAGCCAACACACAGAACCCGGAAGTCACCTTCAGTCCACTGAGCTAAAATAAAATAAAAAATATTGACGTCTTTCCTGATTCTTTTATTGTTGAATACACATTTATTCCTTCTACCACTGAAGTGTCGCTTTTATAAATCAAAGCATTGTCAGTAAATCAGCAGTTCACCATCTTTACACTGTAAATACGTTCTCTCCAAGTCCATCATTTGACATTTAAACTAAAAATTAAAAATAAAATAAAAGAGGTTTGAATGGAAGGATTGGGGTGGGAAAGCAGAACAAAAATAAAAAAGACAAAAACAGCATTAAGGAGCGGAGGTTCCTCCTCCCGACCCTGGTCAGCGGCGGTGGCGCCCGTGACCCGAGTGTCCGTCGCTGCTGCTATGGCGTTTGCCCTTGTGGGTGCGCTCGCGCTCGTACGACCTGGACCGATCCCTCCTGTCTCCACGGTGATGTCCTCCCCCAGGACCACCTCTCTCGTGCTTGTGCTTCTTGGCCGAGGAGAGGTCCGACGTGCTGCGGTCTGTGTCCCGCTCCCTCCCCCGTTCCCTCTCTCCCTTGCTGGCAGAGCGCGACCTGGACCTCTTCCTCTTGTGAGCCCCTCCTCCGCTGCTGCTATGACGACTCGATGGCTTGGGGTCGATGTTGCCATGGTGGCCGGGCTTTGACTTGAGATGTGGGAGGAGGGGGGAGGGCGGATGTCGTCGGGGTGAGGGGCTGCGGCTGTGAGAGCGACTGCGGGAACGAGAACTGTAGGTCCCAGAACGACTGCGTCGGCTGTTGTAACTGCAGAGACAGTAAAGAAAACAGTTCAAACAGTGGGCTTCAGCAGTAACCTGGCCGCAAAGTAGAGCAGTAACCTGGCCGCAAAGTAGAGCAGTAACCTGGCCGCAAAGTAGAGCAGTAACCTGGCCGCAAAGTAGAGCAGTAACCTGGCCGCAAAGTAGAGCAGTAACCTGGCCGCAAAGTAGAGCAGTAACCTGGCCGGTACTGTAGTAACAGTCTGCAAAGTACTATAGTAACAGTCTGCAAAGTACTATAGTAACAGTCTGCAAAGTACTATAGTAACAGTCTGCAAAGTACTATAGTAACAGTCTGCAAAGTACTATAGTAACAGTCTGCAAAGTACTGTAGTAACAGTCTGTAAAGTACTGTAGTAACAGTCTGTAAAGTACTGTAGTAACCGTCTGTAAAGTACTGTAGTAACAGTCTGCAAAGTACTATAGTAACAGTCTGCAAAGTACTGTAGTAACAGTCTGCAAAGTACTATAGTAACAGTCTGCAAAGTACTGTAGTAACAGTCTGTAAAGTACTATAGTAACAGTCTGCAAAGTACTATAGTAACAGTCTGCAAAGTACTATAGTAACAGTCTGCAAAGTACTGTAGTAACAGTCTGTAAAGTACTGTAGTAACAGTCTGTAAAGTACTGTAGTAACCATCTGTAAAGTACTGTAGTAACAGTCTGCAAAGTACTATAGTAACAGTCTGCAAAGTACTGTAGTAACAGTCTGCAAAGTACTATAGTAACAGTCTGCAAAGTACTGTAGTAACAGTCTGCAAAGTACTATAGTAACAGTCTGCAAAGTACTATAGTAACAGTCTGCAAAGTACTATAGTAACAGTCTGCAAAGTACTATAGTAACAGTCTGCAAAGTACTATAGTAACAGTCTGCAAAGTACTATAGTAACAGTCTGTAAAGTACTGTAGTAACAGTCTGTAAAGTACTGTAGTAAGTCTGTAAAGTACTGTAGTAACCGTCTGTAAAGTACTGTAGTAACCGTCTGTAAAGTACTGTAGTAACAGTCTGTAAAGTACTGTAGTAACAGTCTGTAAAGTACTGTAGTAACAGTCTGTAAAGTACTGTAGTAACAGTCTGTAAAGTACTGTAGTAACAGTCTGTAAAGTACTGTAGTAACAGTCTGTAAAGTACTGTAGTAACAGTCTGTAAAGTACTGTAGTAACAGTCTGTAAAGTACTGTAGTAACAGTCTGCAAAGTACTGTAGTAACAGTCTGCAAAGTACTGTAGTAACAGTCTGCAAAGTACAATAGTAACAGTCTGCAAAGTACTGTAGTAACAGTCTGTAAAGTACCAGTTTACTACAGTAATTTACATCCAGTCTACACAGTAATTAATGAAGGAGTGAAGTCTTACTGTCTGCGCGGGGAGCGTGATCGCGAGCGAGTTCTGGAACGAGATCCACTCCCATTGTTCCTTCCTATCTTCACCTCCTTCCTCAACCTGAGAAGAGAGAGGAGAGAGAGAGAAAAGATGCCATTTCCATTAGAGGTGTCTGCTTAGCATAAAAATACAACTTCAACAGGGGAAAAACAATAAGCCCGGTTTATGTTGAAGAATATGTCTTTACCCGTTGTGTGGGCTCTTGGAGCCCTGGGCTCTGCTGTCCGGCTCTTTCTTTACAGGTTTGAGGGCCTGGAGGTTTGGAGATGTATCCTCCACCTTCACTACATTGGGGGAACCTAAGGAACACAGACGCATAACATGTCATTACACCGGTTGGTCCCCGTTTAGAAATGTAAAGTCAGGTTCATTCTTGTATTTAAAAAAAATACATGTAAAAAATAAATTAGGCATGTTTTTTTTAGAAAGGGAGCGAAGGTCAATAGACAGGTTGAACCACGGACCCAACAACCAATGTACTTCATCTCTGACGACCAGAATAGAGCAGGGCACTTGCCTAAATGAACAACTATGGTAAGGTAACCTCACAGGGTTTAAATGAACAAGTATGGTAAGGTAACCTCACAGGGTTTAAATGAACAAGTATGGTAAGGTAACCTCACAGGGTTTAAATGAACAAGTATGGTAAGGTAACCTCACAGGGTTTAAATGAACAAGTATGGTAAGGTAACCTCACAGGGTTTAAATGAACAAGTATGGTAAGGTAACCTCACAGGGTTTAAATGAACAAGTATGGTAAGGTAACCTCACAGGGTTTAAATGAACAACTATGGTAAGGTAACCTCACAGGGTTTAAATGAACAAGTACGGTAAGGTAACCTCACAGGGTTTAAATGAACAACTATGGTAAGGTAACCTCACAGGGTTTAAATGAACAACTATGGTAAGGTAACCTCACAGGGTTTAAATGAACAACTATGGTAAGGTAACCTCACAGGGTTTAAATGAACAAGTATGGTAAGGTAACCTCACAGGGTTTAAATGAACAAGTACGGTAAGGTAACCTCACAGGGTTTAAATGAACAAGTATGGTAAGGTAACCTCACAGGGTTTAAATGAACAACTATGGTAAGGTAACCTCACAGGGTTTAAATGAACAACTACGGTAAGGTAACCTCACAGGGTTTAAATGAACAACTACGGTAAGGTAACCTCACAGGGTTTAAATGAACAAGTACGGTAAGGTAACCTCACAGGGTTTAAATGAACAACCATGGTAAGGTAACCTCACAGGGTTTAAATGAACAAGTATGGTAAGGTAACCTCACAGGGTTTAAATGAACAAGTATGGTAAGGTAACCTCACAGGGTTTAAATGAACAAGTATGGTAAGGTAACCTCACAGGGTTTAAATGAACAAGTACGGTAAGGTAACCTCACAGGGTTTAAATGAACAAGTATGGTAAGGTAACCTCACAGGGTTTAAATGAACAAGTATGGTAAGGTAACCTCACAGGGTTTAAATGAACAAGTACGGTAAGGTAACCTCACAGGGTTTAAATGAACAAGTATGGTAAGGTAACCTCACAGGGTTTAAATGAACAACTATGGTAAGGTAACCTCACAGGGTTTAAATGAACAAGTATGGTAAGGTAACCTCACAGGGTTTAAATGAACAAGTATGGTAAGGTAACCTCACAGGGTTTAAATGAACAAGTACGGTAAGGTAACCTCACAGGGTTTAAATGAACAAGTATGGTAAGGTAACCTCACAGGGTTTAAATGAACAAGTATGGTAAGGTAACCTCACAGGGTTTAAATGAACAAGTACGGTAAGGTAACCTCACAGGGTTTAAATGAACAAGTATGGTAAGGTAACCTCACAGGGTTTAAATGAACAACTATGGTAAGGTAACCTCACAGGGTTTAAATGAACAAGTATGGTAAGGTAACCTCACAGGGTTTAAATGAACAAGTATGGTAAGGTAACCTCACAGGGTTTAAATGAACAAGTACGGTAAGGTAACCTCACAGGGTTTAAATGAACAAGTATGGTAAGGTAACCTCACAGGGTTTAAATGAACAAGTATGGTAAGGTAACCTCACAGGGTTTAAATGAACAAGTACGGTAAGGTAACCTCACAGGGTTTAAATGAACAAGTATGGTAAGGTAACCTCACAGGGTTTAAATGAACAACTATGGTAAGGTAAACTCACAGGGTTTAAATGAACAACTATGGTAAGGTAACCTCACAGGGTTTAAATGAACAACTATGGTAAGGTAAACTCACAGGGTAAGGTAAACTCACAGGGTTTAAATGAACAACTATGGTAAGGTAACCTCACAGGGTTTAAATGAACAACTACGGTAAGGTAACCTCACAGGGTTTAAATGAACAACCATGGTAAGGTAAACTCACAGGGTTTAAATGAACAAGTATGGTAAGGTAACCTCACAGGGTTTAAATGAACAACCATGGTAAGGTAAACTCACAGGGTAAGGTAAACTCACAGGGTTTAAATGAACAACTACGGTAAGGTAACCTCACAGGGTTTAAATGAACAAGTACGGTAAGGTAACCTCACAGGGTTTAAATGAACAAGTATGGTAAGGTAACCTCACAGGGTTTAAATGAACAACTATGGTAAGGTAAACTCACAGGGTTTAAATGAACAACTACGGTAAGGTAACCTCACAGGGTTTAAATGAACAAGTACGGTAAGGTAACCTCACAGGGTTTAAATGAACAAGTATGGTAAGGTAACCTCACAGGGTTTAAATGAACAACTACGGTAAGGTAACCTCACAGGGTTTAAATGAACAACTATGGTAAGGTAACCTCACAGGGTTTAAATGAACAAGTATGGTAAGGTAACCTCACAGGGTTTAAATGAACAAGTATGGTAAGGTAACCTCACAGGGTTTAAATGAACAACCATGGTAAGGTAAACTCACAGGGTTTAAATGAACAACCTGCAGGAGGTTGTAAGGTAAACTCACAGGGTTTGGATCCAGGAGAGAAGCCCCCCAGGTTGGACAGAGCTGGGGTCCCATCGGGGTTCAACCCTTTAGCCTTCAGCTTGGCCTCCTGCAGAGACATCTTCCTCCTCTCCACTTCCTTCTCCAGGTGGTCATAGTCCGGCTGGCCCAGAGAGAGAGACAGTGTAAGGAGGGTTGAGAGGTTAAGGGGTATTGTATCATACAGCAGGAGAGACAGTGTAAGGAGGGTTGAGAGGTTAAGGTGAGGTCTCATCATACAGCAGGAGAGACAGTGTAAGGAGGGTTGAGAGGTTAAGGTGAGGTCTCATCATACAGCAGGAGACACAGTGTAAGGAGGGTTGAGAGGTTAAGGTGAGGTCTCATCATACAGCAGGAGGATGCATAGAGGAACCAGGCCATGGTTCCAGGGTTGCTAGAAGGTTAGGGGGTGATACTGTACAGACATTTTTATTTATTTGATTATTATTATTTATTTTTACCTTTATTTTACTAGGCATGTCAGTTAAGAACAAATTAGTATTTTCAAGGTTAACTGGTTAACTGCCTGTTCAGGGGCAGAACAACAGATTTGTACCTTGTCAGCTCGGGGATTCGAACTTGCAACCTTCCGGTTACTAGTCCAACGCTCTAACCACTAGGCTACCCTGCAGCCCCAGTATGTACCTTCTTCCTGGTGTACAGTTTGAGGGTGGTGATACAGATATCCTTGATCTCTTCCTCCGTGGCTCCAAACAGCATATACCAGTGAGGTCTGGATGGGAGAGGCATCTACAGACACACAGAAACACACAGCACCTTAGTTAACGTCTTTGGGATAGGGGGCAGCATTTTCACTTTTGGATGAATAAGGTGCCCAGAGTAAACTGCCTCCTACTCAGTCCCAGATGCTAGTATTTGCATATTATTATTAGTATTGGATAGAAAACACTCTGAAGTTCCTAAAACTGTTTGAATGAGGTCTGTGAGTATAACATAACTCATATGGCAGGCAAATCCCGGAGAAAAAATCCAAACAGGAACTGGGAAATCTGAGGTTTGTAGTTTTTGAACTCAGCCCCTATCGAATACACAGTGGGATATGGGTTATTTTGCACTTCCTAAGGCTTCCACTAGATGTCAACAGTCTTTAGAATGTTGTTTCAGGCTTCTACTGTGAAGGGGGGCCGGATGAGAGGGGATTGAGTCAGAGGTCTGGCAGCAGCCTCGTTCTCAGTCACGCGCATTTCACATTGCTTTTCTAGACAATGGAATTCTCCGGTTGGAACATTAATGATAAAAACATCCTAAAGATTGATTCTACACTTCTTTTGACAAGTTTCTACGACCTGTAATAGAACTTTTTTGAACTTTTCGTCCGACTGGACCTGAACGCGCGTTTGGATTTGTTTACCTAATGCCCTAACAAAAGAAGCTATTTGGACATAAATGGACATTATTGAACAAATCAAACATTTATTGTGGAACTGGGATTCCTGGGAGTGCATTCTGATGAAGATCAAAGGTAATTTAATATTTATAATGCTATTTATGACTATTGTTGACTGCGCAACATGGCGGATATTTATTTTGGCTGGTTTGGGCTCTGAGCGCCTTACTCACAATATGCTTTTTCCGTAAAGTAAAAAAATAAATAATAATTCTGACAGCGGTTGCATTAATAATCGATCAAATTGTAGACGGGGCCAATCTGTATCCAATACAGGAAAGAAAACAAACCAGCGCTGCTTTTCACGTCTTGTGCAACTCACAAAAGTGTCCCCAGTTCCTAGTTGGCCCTACTTCTTCAATGCACAAAGGAATAACCTCAACCAAATTCCAAAGACTGGTGACATCCAGTGGAAGCGGTAGGAACTGAAAACAAGTTGCTAAGAAATATCCCTTGGCAAAGACAATTCAGGGAACAGAGAGAAAAAAAAATCTGAACAGTTAGTCCTCTGGGTTTTGCCTGCTACATAAGTTCTGTTATACTCAGAGACATGATTCAAACAGTTTTAGAAACTTCAGTGTTTTCTATCCAAATCTATGAATAATATGCATATCTTTTTTTCTTGGCATGAGTAGCAGGAAGTTGAAATTGGGCACCCTATTTATCCAAAAGTGAAAATTCTGCCCCCTAGCCACAAGAGGATTTATTAAGGAGAAGTTTATCTATATTTTCATCAACATTTTTAATTGAGTATTTCTGTGAATTCATGTGGCTCTCTGCAATATCACTGCATGTTTTGGAACTACTGAACATAACACGCCAATGTAAAATAAGATTTTTTGACATAAATATGAACTTTACCAAACAAAACATACATGTATTGTGTAACATGAAGTCCTATGAGTGTCATCTGACGAAGATCATCAAAGGTTAGTGATTCATTTTATCTCTATTTGTGCTTTTTGTGACTCCTCACTTTGGCTGGAAAAATGGCTGTTTCTGTGACTTGGTGGTGACCTAACATAATCGTTTTTATTTTTTTTAAATCAGACACTGTGGCTGGATTAATGAGAATGTTATCTTTAAAATGGTGCCCAGTACTTGTGTTTGAGAAATTTGATTTATGAGATTTGTTGATTTGTATTTGGCGCCCTGCAATTTCATTGGCTGTTGGCAAGCGGTTCCGCTAGTGGAAGACTAGAGATTGGAAGAGGTAGGAGAAAGACGGAGAGAAGGTGAGATAAAAAGGAGAAGCCAAATCCAATCCAGCCGTACCTGGAGAGCTCTGGCAGCCAGGTAGATGCAGGCACATGCGATGGTTTCAGCTTGGAATCTCACAAACACGTTGGTCCTAAGGCTGTCATTCATGTAGTTCCTACAAGGACACAAGCAACATACAGATACATAGCACCATCTCCTCCCATAGCCTTGTGTCCCTCCCCCAACAGACCAGATCACAGAAACACTGGTCTGGGCAGTCACCAGCTGGTCCTCAACAGCTAAAGGATGTGCAGGCTTGTTCCACGTTGACCGTGTTACTTCAACCATGTGTTAGTGCAGGGGTGAAACAAAAGCCTGCACAGTGCAGCTCTACAGGACCAGAGTTGGTGACCACTCAAATAAAGACAGTTATACATCTGAAATAATAATAAACACAAACAGTATGGAGACTCTAGTTTAGCTTTGTCTCTCTCTCTCTCTCTCTCTCATCCATGTTGGTGTTGAGCTGGACATGCAGCGTCACAGATGAAAGCTTGTACACAGGACAGGACGATTATCCAAGAGCCCACTGGTCTATACCGTCTAAAGACAATACAGCACCCAAAAACAAAAAGTACACAAGTCCTATTCAGAGGTGGACCATTCTCAGAGGACATGCCTGTCTAAAAGTATGCATGCAAACAGCAAGGGAATGCAGAGCAGACCGAGGTGACCAGAGACATACAGCAGCCCGTTTACAATATGCAGCCATCGGCCAGATAGGTAATGGCAGAGAGGAGATGGGACCGCAGATCAAGGATCCGATTGGACAGGTCAGACATGATGCACTCGGCAGTTAAAGAGTCGCTAGGCAACCCTGAACTCCACATCAAAGGGCCAACACAAAGATGCCATGTGTAGAACAGTGACGCGACGGTTGATGGAAGCCATCAGGGTTCAAGGTGTTTTAAAGTGGGATTCTAATTGTAGCTAGTTGTCTTGAGTTTCAGTGACCCTGATAAGCTATAGCTCAGGCATGACAACATCTGACAGACAACAGACATTTCAGACTGATGGTTTTGTCGCCTAGCAAGCAGTCAGACAGAAACAGGAAAATGAGGGGGAGACGGAACAGAAGACTGTTGGTGCAATCCTTTCCCACCCTATACAGATCCAACCTCAACGTGTACCCGTCAGGATTCAATGGAAGCTGGGTCTGATATGCAAAACCCAGCTTTACTGATGGAACAAACAAAAAAACTAGCTCTAAAGACATTGAAATCTAAACTTGAATTGTCTGAGCAGAATTCCCCATTCTGAGCCAGTCCTGGAGCGTGACCCTTGTGTGTGTGTGTGTGGGGGGTTGTCATATGATTTCAGATCGGACAACATTCAGACAGCCTCAAAATGAAAAGCAGCACACACAAGGATCCCCCAGAACAGACTCCCCTAGACTGGACGAGGGTTGGAACCTTGGACTATAGATAGCGACTACTGCTAAAAAAAAAAAAAAGGCTGGTGGAAATGAATGGGTGACGAGACAGGTCCTTGGTGTCAAAGCCTGAGCAGGATCATCCTGAAAGACATGTCTGGAGATCACGTCAGTTTGTGATAAAAAAAATCAAACAGACAGTTCAACAGCACACTTTAACTACTGCATCAAAAAGGCATACCCAGAAAACGATCCAGTCAACAACAACAAAAAACTATGCTTACTTCGAATCTAAAGCAAGCAACTAGAAAAAAAAAATGCTATTGTTGTTAGAGCTATCTATTTGGTTAAAAAAAACAGAAAAAACAGTTTAACCTTGGAAGCACAATCCCAAAAAACACAAATCCTTCTGGACACCCCCAAGAGAAAACAAGACCATGTTGGCAGTTGGGAAAGGCCCGCCCCCTTCAGTGGATCTCGGGCAGAGAGCTCTCACTGGATTGGCTGTCTCCGAGAAGGGCAGCCAGCCAATGGGGGGAGCTTCCTGGGGTCATGTGGTTGAAGGAGCAGAGTTCAGAGGTTCTTTATGAGACTTACCAGCATGGACTACCCTTTAATCAAAGAGTAGAGAGAAAGGACAAAGTTAAACTGAGTTCCCTGGGCACCAGAATCAGACTATAAATAGCCAGGTAAAGGACAAGAGGATAACAAACAGGTCTCAATAATGAATCCATCAGAGAAAAGGGGTTACAGAAGGGTGGAATCAGACGTAGGGCACCGGGTTAGTTCAGGTACAGGCCATGTACTTACCAGGCGGTCTGGACCAGAGTCTGGTTCTTCTCACATTCCAGGACTTGCAGGTACATGACAATGATCTGGAAGAAGACCAATTGACATTATGCAATAACCAACGCGGTTTCACAACCCCTAGACCGAAGAATGCAAACCACCAGCCTTGTACTGAGAATTCGCCAATGTTCTGGAACATCATAACTACAGCGGTGTCATGTGAGTCACAGAAACCGTCACAGCCTTAACTGAACAGCAGTGTTAGTGGAGTGTGATAGGTCTAAAGGGCCTAAAGCTAATGCTGAGAGGTAAATGTGGCTGTCTGTTGAGTCAGAATAACACCGGTTGCAATGCATGAGAGTTGTGAGAGGTGTAACTGGGTCTCACCTTGTGCGGATGCTTGACGTGTACGCAGAAGCCCAGCTCCTTCAGGATTCTCCGTTCAGCTTTGATCACTTGGTTTTTGGTATTAATGTAGTTCTGATCAAGAATCAATGAACTTGCACTCCTGCTTTATAAAAAAGAATGAAAATAACCAAAAATGTTTCCCCCCCCCCAATCAAAAACAGACTAAAAGACAGCACCCTTCTGCTTTGTTTGACTGGTTCTCTTTTCCCCTTGGACCAACTTAAAGCAACAGGCCCAAATTGAGTGTTTTTTTTTTTAGGGGTTTAGTTGGCTCCTGTGATTTCAGTGGAAGCTTTTGAGTCACACGGTGCAATGTCTGCCCGAAGTCACCACACATCACAGCTTTGACAGAAATATCAACAAACCCTAAACATGACCAAACCTGGGCGGAACTAGACTAGCCAATCAGTTCCTCACCTCGTATTGTTGTATTAGGAATAGAAACGGGACGCAAAAAATATATATTCTCAACTTTAGGGTGACGACAAATACGGTGTAAAAGAAAATAATCAATTGACTGACTTCCGTCATACAGTCACCCCATAAGGAAGCATTTACAAGCCAAACATACACTTCACCACATTATGGAAAGAAAATCCTTAAGGTATGGGCCTACACTACGATTACCTACAAAACACGCACTTTAAAATTGTAAGAAAATGGATCCACGAGACTAGAAATGTGAGTGGTGGCCAAAACCCCTTTCCATTTACAGAACAAAACCTCAGGTTTTTAAAAGACGACAAACATACTAAACTTTGGACATCACTGTCTAGACTCATACATGTACTGGGTGTAAAAAAATATATATATATGTTGATGTACACTTTATTTAACTAGGAGAGTCACATTGAGATAGACGTGGTTTTCATCGGAACCCCAACGACATTAACTTCTAAGAAGCGCGGAAAGGACCCTAGAATCTCTCTTAACCCAGATAAAAACCTGGAACTAATGCAGCACAGATCTCATCCCATTCAGTCCTGGTAGCTCCCAGTTAACACACAGAACATTAAGGACGCCAGAGCAGAAGTTATGTAAGTGTCCTGGCATTCCAATCTGGTACTCTGACATGATAATGGCAACAACGTGACTCTTTAGCTATCTGGTACTCTGATATGACATGGTAATAACATGACTCTGTAGATAATACCTCTGGGCGCCAGATCTCAGTCAGAACTAAATACATTTTCTAACTGAACATTTACTAGACCGCAAACATGACCCGTTACAATTAAAACGTGTATTTCATGGCACAAAAACAAGTTTGGATTTACTAATTTCCTGACTTCAGTGGAGTCTAGACAGGATGACAAAAACATGTGACATGGAAAATGTGTACAGCTTCAGTTTGTGTTTCTAAGTTACTACACAAGCTGAAATCAGTCAGGTGGAATAGCTACATCTACTTCAGACTGACTTAAATTTAGCATACCATGGTCAATTTCAAGAGAAAACTATTTCATCCAAACAAAATCTAAAAAATAAATTAAAAAAACAAGCACCTGAAGAACTCAGCTTATGTCCAGTCACAGGTGGCGATGTAGAGTAAAACAACTCCACCAACCCAGCTCTTAAACATATTCTCTCCCCTCAATATTAAATCTAGATAGTGAACATATGCATATCAACAATTCAGCAAATATTCTAAGAGGAAAGAAAAAGGTGATATTTCTGTGAAAGCCACGAATGCCATTTGGTGAATGAGGGAGGTTGCTCTGTAGTACATACTGTATGTAGTGTTTGAGCTACATTACCACAGGATCCGCAAACACCCAAAGCTTAGACTGAGTCAAAGGAGTCCCCAAGGCTCCCAGCCTAGGACCTGCGGCCAACCTGTCCTCCCCGATCCCAGTGCACCGCAGTGACTCACACCACGGGCGTCTCCCAGGGGAGGGGGGGTGACACCTCGCTCATGGTTGTCATGCCGACTGCTTCATCTCTACGTACCATTCCACATCACCCAGGCTTTGGTAAATGTAGCTGGTCGCTGTTAGTTGGTTGCAAGGGAAAAGAGAACCCAAGTTAATACCACAGCCTCAGAATTGGAACTGAACAGATTATTCTGGTCAAAGAAAGACACTCGTCTAGCACAGTGTTGTCTTCTGGTGCCAAATTGGTTTTGTCTTGGCAAAGCAACACTTTAGGTTAGACGTGTTAATGCATCACCTTTCACTGAACTACTTGTCTATGTAGGTAGCTGTGAATATATTGCTGTAACTACCATTGATCAGAGATGAGGAAACTGAAACGTTTTAGAGTATGGTTTAGAGTACATGGATCAACAGAAGGTCACTGTCACATGAATACATCAGATCAACATCATGCAAGATACTGAAAACATAGTTACTAATTCATGTAATGCCAGATGAATACATTTGCCCTCTCACCAATGGTTGCCGTACATTTAACAGAAATGAAGGAAAGTTTCTATATGGATGCTTACCTTTTGCCTCTATGACTCTGTTTTAAATGGTGAAAAACATTGATGACGTCTCTGAATCGTCTTGGTGCTTCCTCGATCTTGGACGCCAAGTTGACACAGGCCATAGCAACAATCTGGGGGACACGAATAGAATAACAGAACTTTAGCGTATGACGCTAGATGTGGTTAGCTATCAAAACATTAACATTACTCTGGGGCCTTGCAATGATAAACACTTTATATAAAAAGTGGTAAGCTATATCAAATCAAATGTTAGATGGCTACAATCAGTTAGGAATGGTTTCAACCTTAAAACCGGGCCTATGTGGGTTATGTGACAAACCAACTACTCTAACTTACAGTAAATGACAATATGGCCGCCAATTTAAACGTTCCCTCTCCGCACACCACCAGTGAGTCAAAGATCGTTCCGTCTGTGAGTGTCGTAGCTAAACTAACTGTTGTGTTGCTAAACAGCTGAAAGAGACACTGACTTACCTCAAAACTGTGTTTGACAAACGATTTAGAGTAGAAAAAACGATGAAAAAGAACTTGACCCGTAGCCATTGCCACCTGTAATGTAAAGAACAAAATTACATTAGACGGAAGTATCGTTTATCGTGGAATTGAAAGCAGACATCCGCCATTTTGTCCTGGTCATCCCACAGCCCCGGATGTAATCGCTCTACACGTATAAATTAAACTACTTCATTATATAAGTAACATTAGTAAAACACAGATAATTGCGCTAAATAACACATCTGATTCAATAAATTTACCCGTCACTGACCAAGTTAGCCTACTAGATTACACTAATCAATAAATGAGCTAGCTGTGAGTTAGGCCTTGGCTTGGGTATTTCCCTTCCGTGGCCTCATTTTGACGGGTTATATCAACAAAGAGGTGAGTTCTAAAACAATGGCAACTATAGTAACCTAGTTATGTTTTTCAGATGTTGACGGTAATGGATTGACATTTTTTTTAGTGTTTACCTGTGGCAATCGTAGAAGAATACCAGCCGATTGAATTAGCTCACAACCCAGGATACGGAGGTCGGTCTCCGTGTGCAGGTCGAGGCCATCGAGCATAGACGGGGTTGGCTGAAGCCTTTCCTCCGGTATGAGAGAGTTGCTGATAGTGAGGTAAACTTCAGAGTAAACTCTGTCGCCTATAAGGATCCCATCGTTGTTCGTGGACGTGTTGGGAACGGCGGAGATTGGAACAGCGGCCATGTTCGCCACAAATGAAAGCATTGAACGACACAACAACGCAGAGAGCCTGGACAGCTTCACCGACCGAGAAAGGAGAGATGATCAAATCGATGACGTCAGCGCGCTGTTGAACTACGTACACAATACGTACACGGAACTTTGTGACAGGAATGAAATAGTTCCAATGAATCATACATTTGGCTGAAGTGCCTTACGGCATTTTTATTACAATAGGCTATATAATATTAGTCATATCATTTTGCATACAATTTGGTCTGTAGTCCCATGGGAATGGATGATGGAAAGGAGCGAGCAAGTCACTTTTGGTAACTGTCTGGAATTGTCAATGACGATAATTCTGGGAACTCTTTTTTTTTAAATGCAGCGTTTGAACATATCCATCCGCCCGTCTTACTGCGACAATGTATACTGAACAAAAATATAAAGGCAAGAGTGAGTGATCTCGTCAGGGTATGGATAATTGCCATGGATAAAAATGCAATTGTGTTGTCCGAAGCATATGCCTGCCTTATCCATGGCCCCACTACCATTATGGGGCACTATTTTCATCAGTAAACCGCTTACCCACACGACGCCATAAACGTGGTCTTTGGTTGTGAGGCCAGTTGGATGTACTGCCAAATTCTCTAAAATGACGTTGGAGGCAGCTTGTGGTATAGAAATAAACATGACATTCTCTGGTGGACATTCCTGCAATCAGCATGCCAATTGCACACTCCCTCAAAACTTGAGACATCTATGGCATTGTGTTGTGTGACAAAACTGCACATTTTAGAGTGGCCTTTTATTGTCCCCGGCACATCAATGTGAACCTGTTTAATGATCATGGTGTGTAATCAGCTTCTTGATATGCTACACCAGTCAGGTGGATTGGGTTATTTTGGAGAAATGCTCACTAACAGGGATGTTAACAAATTTGTGCAGAAAAGTTAGAAGATAAAAAAATAAAAAAATTGTGCATATGGAACATTTCTGTGATCTTTTATTTCCGCTCATGAAACACGTTACATGTTGAATATCTATTTTTGTTCAGGGCAGTTTGTTTTGTTCATGGTAGTTTGAGACCTGCAGCCATTGCATGAGACAGAAGCTGTCAGACAGAAAAATGATTCTGCAGCGCGCTCTCTCACCAGTGAATTACGTTTGGTTCCTAGTGAATACACACGGCAGTAGAACATTTGAGGTGCAGGTACTCAGTTCCACGTCATTTCATCAAGCTATGACACCCACTATCTCAGATTGTTCTGACATGGTTTCTATAGTTAGTAACAGATACAATTAGCATTTCTGAAACATTATTTTGTTGAAATATAGTTTGATCTCTGACAAATTAAGATAATTGATTGCACCCAAATTGGCCATTTTAATGTATAGGATTCAGATAATATTCAATAAATATAGTACATAACATCCACTTTGTACCAAACTTCTTCCTACAAATGAGTAAGACATAAGGAATTCCCCCCCAAATGGGCAAAAGTCACCTGTGGACCCCCCCCCACCCTATGCCAATCCAACCCCAACAACCACTATCACTATTCCCTGTGAAGCTGGTGATGCCCCCCCCCCCCCTGTCCCCCCCCCCCCCCCCGTGGCTGTCAGGGGTTGGCAGGTCCCTCACATCCATGCAGGTCCCTCACATCCATTTGGCTGTCAGGGGTTGGCAGGTCCCTCACATCCATTTGGCTGTCAGGGGTTGGCAGGTCCCTCACATCCATTTGGCTGTCAGGGGTTGGCAGGTCCCTCACATCCATTTGGCTGTCAGGGGTTGGCAGGTCCCTCACATCCATTTGGCTGTCAGGGGTTGGCAGGTCCCTCACATCCATTTGGCTGTCAGGGGTTGGCAGGTCCCTCACATCCATTTGGCTGTCAGGGGTTGGCAGGTCCCTCACATCCATTTGGCTGTCAGGGGTTGGCAGGTCCCTCACATCCATTTGGCTGTCAGGGGTTGGCTGGCAGGTCCCTCACATCCATTTGGCTGTCAGGGGTTGGCAGGTCCCTCACATCCATTTGGCTGTCAGGGGTTGGTTGGCAGTTCCCTCACAGCATACATCAGAAGACACACAGTGTGTTCTCTCCTCTCAGCCAGAAGCACAGGTGTTGTTTGACCATAGCAGAACAGACCTGTCTGGGCATGGTTCAGAGTAGATCAGCTCGTATCAGTTTTTTAAGAGCTCCTGCAGGTGTCCTCCTTACTTTTCTATCATTTCCTGGATCTAATGTCTCGTAAAATCACAGAGGGATAGAAAAAATATATATAGATTCATTGGAGAAAATACATCATCGTATGCAAAGCCCTTGAGGTGTAGACGGCTACAATTTACGGATGCATTGACTGTTTACTGTTACCAGTTGGTTGACTTTTCAAATAAAATGTATTGGTCACTTACACATATATAGCAGCTGTTACCAGTTGGTTGACTTTTTGTTAATTTTATTTATTTATTCATGAGCGTTTTGTATAATCAGTTGAGAGCTGCCAGTAAGTTATCTCATATAGCAATAGAGGCCCTATATAATGACTGTATATTAGAAGTCAACAGGTAGCACAGTGGTTGGTTTGCCATTACATGATGAAAGTCAATCTGACAATGTGATAGAAGGAAAGACAGACATATTGCTCTTTTAGCCAAAGGCTTCTACGTTGAAAGTTGAACACAGAATTCTCCAACTGTCTTGACACATCAGCAAAATTGTGTCGGGGCCCCAAAGTCAATGCTCAGGCAACAATTAGCAAAAGCGATACTGTATCACTCTGAAGGTAATGGTGACGCAGGATATGGATTGTACAAACAGCAGAGGGCGACAGAGTACAGACGATGGAAAGGTTTCTCAGTGAACGTGAAGACAGCGGTGTGTTCCTGCACACACACACACTGGTTGTTTGTGTGTAGTGGTGACCTTGGATGGTAGCCCTGAGCTGGCCTGATGTGTGTGTGTGTGTTGATCAGTGATTGTTAGATGTGTGTCTGTGTGTGTGTTTTTGTGTGTCTGGGAGTGATGTTCTGGCCTGATATTGTTTAATGGGTGCGTGTGTGGTTACTAAGGTTACACACTGCTGTGTGACATTGGCGTGTCACAGTGCATTCGGAAAGTATTCAGACCCCTTGACTTTTTCCACACTTTCTTATGTTACATCCTTATTCTAAAATTTATCAAAACATATGTTTCCTCTCCCATAGCGACAAAGTGAAAACAGGTTTTTCGTTTTCTTTTTTTGCAAATGTATTAAAAAAATTAAAAACAGAAATACCTTATTTACGTAAGTATTCAGACCCTTTGCTATGAGACTCAAAAATTGAGCTCAGGTGCGTCCTGTTTCCATTGATTATGCTTGAGATCTTTCTACAACTTGATTGGAGTCCACCTGTGGTCAATTCAATTGATTGGACATGATTTGGAAAGGCACACACCTGTCTATATAAGGTCCAACAGTTGACAGTGCATGTCAGAGTAAAAACCAAGCCATGAGGTCCAAGGAATTGTCCGTAGAGCTCAGAGACAGGATTGTGTCGAGGCACAGATCTGGGGAAGGATATCAAAACATTTTTGACGCATTGAAGGTCTCCAAGAACACAGTGGCCTCCATCATTCTTAAATGGAAGAAGTTTGGAACCACAAAGACTCTTCCTAGAGCTGGCCGCCCAGCCAAACTGAGCAATCGAGGGAGAAGGGCTTTTGTCAGGGAGGTGACCAAGAACCCGATGGTCACTCCGACAGAGCTCTATTGTTCCTCTGTGGAAATAGGAGAACCTTCCAGAAGGACAACCATCTCTGCAGCACTTCACCAACAGGCCTTCATAGTAGAGTGGCCAGATGGAAGCCACTCCTTAGTTTGAGAAACAGACACCTCACAAGTCAACTGGCAACTTCATTAAATACTACCCGCAAAACACAAGTCTCAACGTCAACAGTGAAGAGGCGATTCCCGGGATGCTGGCCTTTAAGGCAGAGTTGCAAAGAAAAAGCCATATCTCAGACAAGCCAATAAAAATAAAAGATTAAGATGGGCAAAGGAACACAGACACTGGACAGAGGAACTCTGCCTCGAAGGTCAGCATCCCGGAGTCGCCTCTTCACTGTTGACGTTGAGACTGGTGTTTTGCGGGTACTATTTAATGAAGCTGCCAGTTGGGAACTGTGAGGTGTCTGTTTCTCAAACTAGACACTCTAATGTACTTGTCCTCTTGCTCAGTTGTGCACCGGGGCCTCCCACTGCTCTTTCTATTCTGGTTAGTGGCAGTTTGCGTTGTTCTGTGAAGGGAGTAGAACACAGCATTGTATGAGATCTTCAGTTTCTTGGCAATTTCTCGCATGGACTAGCCTTCATTTCTCAGAACAAGAATAGACTGACGAGTTTCAGATGAAAGGTCTTTGTTTCTGCCCATTTTGAGCCTGTAATCAAGCCCACAAATGCTGATGCTCCAGATACTCAACTAGTCTAAAGGCGGCCAGTTTTATTGCTTCTTTAATCAGCACAGTTTCCAGCTGTGCTAACATAATTGCAAAAGGGTTTTCTAATGATCCATTAGAGTATTTGCTGAGTATTTGCAGGGTTCTTGATTATAGAACAGATTGCAGCTGGTGGAAATCTGCTCTGCTTCCAGCACACCTGTCTCTACTTACACAATTACATAGACAGAGACTACTGGTGGAGTGGCGGCAGGTTAGGGAGGTCCAGGGTGAGAAATAGAGGGCATGGCAGGTTAGGGAGGACCAGGGTGAGAAGTAGAGGGCGTAGCAGGAGCAGATGTAACAGTACAGGTACATTACCCAAGATGACATAGCAGTCAGACGTCCTTTGTCCTCGTCTTGTCGTGTCCCGTATATATATATATATATATATATATATATATATATATATATTTACACCTTTCTTCGCATATCTTTTATATATTTTCTTTTCCAAAAACTCAACTTCAAAACACTCCTGCAACCCGCCTCACCAATTTAAAAAAATAAGTATTATTTGACCTCAAATCTGAAATCCACAATAGAAGCTAGCCAGAAGCTAGCCAGAAGCTAGCCAGAAGCTAACCAGAAGCTAGCCAGAAGCTAGCCAGAAGCTAACCAGAAGCTAGCCAGAAGCTAGCCAGAAGCTAGCCAGAAGCTAGTCAAAAGCTAGCCAGAAGCTAACCAGAAGCTAGCCAGTTTACTGGCTAACATTAGTATTCAGCTAACCACGGTTTGTGGTCATCAGCTATTCTTTAGCTCGAAAATCTATTGCCAGTTTTGTACACCGCGACTCAGACCAGAACATACCAGACCTATTTTTCTCTCCATATCCCCGGATTTAAACCTCAAGCTCTTGACATTTACACCTGGATTTCGCAGCTAGCTAGTGGCTATCCGTGTGACTTTTGGCTTACGTCGATCCCGGAGGAAACATCAATTATTCCGGAGCTAGCCAGCTGAAAAGTTCCATCAGCCATTCCTGGGCTACAATCACCTATCCGGACCCGTTTTACTGCCAATGCGGAGCCCCATCAGGCCTTCACGACTGGACTACCGACGTTATCTGCCAGAGGGAGTTATCCAACTGGCCCCTCCGTCGCGACGTTACCTGAACGCCCATCTGCGGCCCGCTAATCGTTAGCTGTCTTATCGGCTGCTATCTGAATAGGTCTATCGGACAATTTTTCTTGAGTCACTATATCTACTTTGCCAATTGGATTGATCCCCTCTACCACACGGAACCCCACTAATCTACCGACAGAAACGCACGAGGTGGCTAAAAACAGACCTCCATACTATGCTAGCCTGCTACCGATGGCCCGGCTAGCTGTCTGAATCGCCGTGACCCCAACCAACCTCACTACTCACTGGACCCTTATGATCACTCGACTAAGCATGCCTCTCCTTAATGTCAATATGCCTTGTCCATTGCTGTTCTGGTTAGTGTTTATTGGCATATTTCACTGTAGAGCCTCTAGCCCTGCTCACTATACCTTATCCAACCTTTCAGTTCCACCACCCACACATGCGATGACATCACCTGGTTTCAATTATGTTTCTAGAGACAATATCTCTCTCATCATCACTCAATACCTAGGTTTACCTCCACTGTATTCACATCCTACCATACCTTTGTCTGTACATTATACCTTGAAGCTATTTTATCGCCCCCAGAAACCTCCTTTTACTCTCTGTTCCAGACGTTCTAGACGACCAATTCTCATAGATTTTAGACGTACCCTTATCCTACTCCTCCTCTGTTCCTCTGGTGATGTAGAGGTGAATCCCTGTAGTGCCTAGCTCCACTCCTATTCGCGCTCTCTTTTGAGGACTTCTGTAACCGTAATAGCCTTGGTTTCATGCATGTTAACATTAGAAGCCTCCTCCCTAAGTTTATTTTATTGACTGCTTTAGTACACTCTGCCAACCCGGATGTTCTAGCCGTGTCTGAATCCTGGCTTTGGAAGACCACCAAAAATTCTGAAATCTTCATCCCGAACGACAACATTTTCAGGCAAGATAGAACGGCCTAAGGGGGCGGTGTTGCAATCTACTGCAGAGATAGCCAGCAGAGTTCTGTCCTACTATCCAGGTATGTACCCAAACAATTTGAACTTCTACTTTAAAAAATTCACCTCTCTAAAAACAAGTCTCTCACCGTTGCCGCCTGCTATAGACCACCCTCTGCCCCCAGCTGTGCTCTGGACACCATATGTGAACTGATTACCCCCCATCTATCTCCAGAGCTCGTGCTGCTAGGCGACCTAAACTGGAACATGCTTAAAACATCCCAGCCATCCTACAATCTAAGCTTGATGCCCTCAATCTCACACAAATTATCAATGAACCTACCAGGTACCACCCCAAAGCCGTAAACACGGGCACCCTCATAGATATCATCCTAACCAACTTGCCCTCTAAATACACCTCTGCTGTTTTCAACCAAGATCTCAGTGATCACTGCCTCATTGCCTGCATCCGTAATGAGTCAACAGTCAAATGACCTCCACTCATCACTGTCAAACGATCCCTGAAACACTTCAGCGAGCAGGCCTTTCTAATCGACCTGGTATCCTGGAAGGAAATTGATCTTATCCCGTCAGTAGAGGATGCCTGGTTATCTTTTTTAAATGCCATCCTCACCATCTTAAATAAGCATTCCCCATTCAATAAATGTAGAACCAGGAACAGATATAGCCCTTGGTTCTCCCCAGACCTGACTGCCCTTAACCAACACAAAAACATCATATGGTGTTCTGCATTAGCATCGAACAGCCCTTATGATATGCAACTTTTCAGGGAAGAATGAAACCAATATACACAGGCAGTTCAAGCAGAAATTTGCTTCCTGCAACACTAACTCAAAAAAGTTCTGGGACACTGTGAAGTCCATGGAGAATAAGAACACCTCCTCCCAGCTGCCCACTGCACTGAAGATAGGAAACACTGTCACCCCCGATAAATCCACTATAATTAAGAATTTCAATAAGCATTTTCTGCGGCTGGCCATGCTTTCCACCTGGCTACCCCTACCCCGGTCAACAGCACTGCACCCCCCACAGCAACTCGCCCAATCCTTCCCCATTTTTCCTTCTCCCAAATCCAGTCAGTTGATGTTCTGAAAGAGCTGCAAAATCGGGACCCCTACAAATCAGCCGGGCTAGACAATCTGGACCCTTTCTTTCTAAAATGATCTGCCGAAATTGTTGCTACCCCTATTACTAGCCTGTTCAACCTCTCTTTTGTGTCGTCTGAGATTCCCAAAGATTGGAAAGCAGCTGCGGTCATCCCCCTCTTCAAAGGGGGGGACACTCTTGACCCAAACTGCTACAGACCTATATCTATCCTACCCTGCCTTTCTAAGGTCTTCGAAAGCCAAGTCAACAAACAGATTACCGTCCATTTCGAATCCCACCATACCTTCTCCGCTATGCAATCTGGTTTCAGAGCTGGTCATGAGTGCACCTCAGTCACATTCAAGGTCCTAAATGATATCTTAACCGCCATCAATAAGAAACAATACTGCGCAGCTGTATTCATTGTATTCATTGACCTGGCCAAGGCTTTCGACTCTGTCAATCACCACATCCTCATCGGCAGACTCGACAGCCTTGGTTTCTCAAATGAATGGCTCGCCTGGTTCACCAACGACTTCTCTGATAGAGTTCAGTGTGTCAAATTGGAAGGTGTGTTGTCCGGACCTCTGACAGTCTCTATGGGGGTGCCACAGGGTTCAATTCTTGGACCGACTCTCTTCTCTGTATACATCAATGATGTCGCTCTTGCTGCTGGTGAGTCTCTGATCCACCTCTATGCAGACGACACCATTCTGTATACTTCTGGCCCTTCTTTGGGCACTGTGTTAACAACCCTCCAGGCGAGCTTCAATGCCATTCAACTCTCCTTCCGTGGCCTCCAATTGCTCTTAAATACAAGTAAAACTAAATGCATGCTCTTCAACTGATTGCTAACTGCACCTGCCCGCCTGTCCAACATCACTACTCTGGACAGCTCTGACTGAGAATATGTGGACAACTACAAATACCTAGGTGTCTGGTTAGACTGTAAATTCTCATTCCAGACTCACATCAAACATCTCCAATCCAAAGTTACATCTAGAATTGGATTCCTTTTCACAACAAAGCAACCTTCACTCATGCTGCCAAACATACCCTTGTAAAACTGACCATCCTACCAATCCTCGACTTCGGCGATGTCATTTACAAAATAGCCTCCAATACCCTACTCAATACATTGGATGCAGTCTATCACAGTGCCATCCGTTTTGTCACCAAAGCCCCATATACAGTGCCTTGCGAAAGTATTGGGCCCCCTTGAACTTTGCGACCTTTTGCCACATTTCAGGCTTCAAACATAAAGATATAAAACTGTATTTATTTGTGAAGAATCAACAACAAGTGGGACACAATCATGAAGTGGAACGACATTTATTGGATATTTCAAACTTTTTTAACAAATCAAAAACTGAAAAATTGGGCGTGCAAAATTATTCAGCCCCCTTAAGTTAATACTTTGTGGCGCCACCTTTTGCTGCGATTACAGCTGTAAGTCGCTTGGGGTATGTCTCTCAGTTTTGCACATCGAGAGACTGAAATTTTTTCCCATTCCTCCTTACAAAACAGCTCGAGCTCAGTGAGGTTGGATGGAGAGCATTTGTGAACAGCAGTTTTCAGTTCTTTCCACAGATTCTCGATTGGATTCAGGTCTGGACTTTGACTTGGCCATTCTAACACCTGGATATGTTTATTTTTGAACCATTCCATTGTAGATTTTGCTTTATGTTTTGGATCATTGTCTTGTTGGAAGACAAATCTCCGTCCCAGTCTCAGGTCTTTTGCAGACTCCATCAGGTTTTCTTCCAGAATGGTCCTGTATTTGGCTCCATCCATCTTCCCATCAATTTTAACCATCTTCCCTGTCCCTGCTGAAGAAAAGCAGGCCCAAACCATGATGCTGCCACCACCATGTTTGACAGTGGGGATGGTGTGTTCAGCTGTGTTGCTTTTACGCCAAACATAACGTTTTGCATTGTTGCCAAAAAGTTCAATTTTGGTTTCATCTGACCAGAGCACCTTCTTCCACATGTTTGGTGTGTCTCCCAGGTGGCTTGTGGCAAACTTTAAACGACACTTTTTATGGATATCTTTAAGAAATTGCTTTCTTCTTGCCACTCTTCCATAAAGGCCAGATTTGTGCAATATACGACTGATTGTTGTCCTATGGACAGAGTCTCCCACCTCAGCTGTAGATCTCTGCAGTTCATCCAGAGTGATCATGGGCCTCTTGGCTGCATCTCGGATCAGTCTTCTCCTTGTATGAGCTGAAAGTTTAGAGTGACGGCCAGGTCTTGGTAGATTTGCAGTGGTCTGATACTCCTTCCATTTCAATATTATTGCTTGCACTGTGCTCCTTGGGATGTTTAAAGCTTGGGAAATCTTTTTGTATCCAAATCCGGCTTTAAACTTCTTCACAACAGTATCTCGGACCTGCCTGGTGTGTTCCTTGTTCTTCATGATGCTCTCTGCGCTTTTTTTGTTTGTTGATTCTTCACAAAAAAATACAGTTTTATATCTTTATGTTTGAAGCCTGAAATGTGGCAAAAGGTCGCAAAGTTCAAGGGGGCCAAATACTTTCGCAAGGCACTGTACTACCCACCATTGCGACCTGTACACTCTTGTTAACTGGCCTTCGCTTCATACTCACCGCCAAACCCACTGGATCCAGGTCATCTACAAGACCCTGCTAGGTAAAGTCCCCCCTTATCTTAGCTCACTGGTCACCATAGCAGCACCCACCTGTAGCACGCGCTCCAGCAGGTATATCTCTCTGGTCAACCCCAAAACCAATTTTTCCTTTGGCGGTCTCTCCTTCCAGTTTTTTGCTGCCAATGACTGAAACGAACTACAAAAATCTCTGAAACTGGAAACACTTATCTCCCTCACTAGCTTTAAGCACCAGCTGTCAGAGCAGCTCACATATTACTGCACCTGTACATAGCCCATCTATAATTTAGCCCAAACAACTACCTCTTTCCCTGCTGTATTTATTTATTTATTTAGCTCCTTTGCACCCCATTATTTATATCTCTACTTTGCACATTCTTCCATTGCAAATCAACCATTCCAGTGTTTTACTTGCTATATTCTATTTACTTCACCACCATGTCCTTTTTTTGCCTTTACCTCCCTTATCTCACCTCACATTGTATATAGACTTATTTTTCTACTGTATAATTGACTGTATGTTTGTTTTACTCCATGTGTAACTCTGTGTTGTTATATGGGTCGAACTGCTTTGCTTTATCTTTGGTCAGGTCGCAATTGTAAATGAGAACTTGTTCTCAACTTGCCTACCTGATTAAATAAAGGTGAAATAAATAAATATAATAAAATAAATAGTCAACCCAGGGTAGCTGAGCACTCCAGGGTTAGCAGGAGTCACGCAGTGACATCTCCTTTTCGGCACAGTCGGTCTGGCCGTTGGTCTGGGAGTGATATCCAGGAGAAAGACTGACATTGATACCAATAGCTGAACAGAAGGATCTCCATACCTGGGAGGTAAACTGGGGTCCCCTGTCGGAAACGATGTCAGTGGGAATGCCATGCAGACGAAACTAGCAGGTCCGCAGTTTGCCTGGAGGATGGGAGTTTGGAGACAGGAATGAAGTGAGCCATTTTGGACAATCTGTCAATAATGGTGAGGATGACGGAGTTACCGTTAGATGGGGGAAGGCCAGTGATGAAGTCCAGAGCTATGTGTGACAAGGGGCGACTGGGTATGGGAAGAGAACGTAACAGACCGGAAGTGGGTTTAGTGGAGGCTTTGTTCCGGGCACATACTGAGCAGGCTGAGACAAACTCCCAGATATTGCCATGCCAATCACTGATGCAGGAAGGCGAGGGTCCGGTTCATACCAGGGTGACAGGTGAGGTGGGTAGAATGGGCCCCACTGAAGAACATCAGAGCGAACAATCTGGAACAAACAGACCATTACTAGGACCGTTACCCGGGTCCGGCTGGTTCTGCTGAGCCTGGCGGATACGGGACTCAATCTCCCAGGCGACTGCGGCAACGATGCAGGTGGATAGCACAATAGCTTCTGGCTCGGTATCCGTGTGGTTGGTGGTGAACTGGCAGGAGAGGGCATCAGGCTTGTTATTCCTCACAATGGGGCAATAAGTGAGTGTGAAATTGTATCTACCGAAGAACAAGTCCCGCCTGGCTTGCCGGGAGTTCAGACGTTTGACGGTCTGGATGTAGGACAGGTTTTTATGGTCAGTCCACACAGCCAGTGACACCATTCCTCAAGAGTCAGCTTAACTTCCAGGAGTCGTGTCTTTACTATCATTAACTGAAGACTGATAGTTTTTATCAAAGATTCTCTGTAATTAGTTACTATGCGATCAACTATGCGATCAACTGATTAATCACGTAACTAATTAACTAGGAATTTGGGGCACCAAGGAAATATATTCAGATTACAAAGTTATAATTTCCTAAAATAACTTTGAATTAATGAATTATTTACTTTACCTCACGTTAGTCTCATTCCAAACGTCGTAAATTGTTGGTTATCTACACGAACCCAGTCTTCACTATGAGTCATCCATACATCAATTGTCTTAAATCATTTATTTATTACTAACTAAGTAATTCACAGAAATGCATAAACAAACAAACAAGGTAAATGTGGTGATAGGAGAATGTGCCCTAGTGGGCGAAACCGGCATGGCGGCTTGTTAGACAAAAGGGAAGTGGGGGTCGACTAAGAAGTCACTACAAGGTGATAACTATAACAATTTAAAATGCTAATCCTTACACATGAACGCTCACTCAGTCGGGAACAATTGCAATCAATATATATATTTACGCTCAGTGTGTCGTCTTGATCGCTGGTGAAAAGTTGTTTCTTTTGTAGAATTGTCCGTCTCTCTCCCTCTCTCTCTAGGTTGTGGTTAGAGGGGATTGTTCAGAGTCGTTATAGAATGGATGTTTCGGTGGTAGTCATTCTTCGCGTTCAATGATGCCGAATTCCTAGCTGCAGACTAGTAATCAATATCAAAGACTTGTTCTTATTCTGTCGGTATCGATAGTCTAAGAGTTTAACCACGGTGCAATGGTTAAAAAGATTCAGCAATGGTCTACACCTTTAGCCATCTCGTAATTGAGGTAAGCTTGGTCTGGTGATCATTTCTCAAAGTTGGGTTTTATTCGGAATGGCAGAAAAGGGCTGTCCCAGGATGTCTGACCCTAACTGGGCTCAGGGGCGGGCCTCTGATTTAGTTCAAATTCAGTTCCCTTTTTGAGTTTTCCTTCATTAACTCTCCCGGCGGTCCAGTCAATCTGTGGGTTGTGTAGCTTTAACCGTAGAAGTCCAAGAACCAGGGAGCGTGAGGATAGATAGATTATGTGGAAACTGATCTTTCCCTGGTGGTTTCCAGAGAGACGCAGGATGACAGGGACGGTTCTCACAGACATGGGCGAGGAGCTGTCCGTTGACATCTCACAGACATGGGCGAGGAGCTGTCCGTTGACACCTCGGTCCAGGAATATCTCGTTGTCGGCCGAATCGAAGAGAACAGACAGAGGAAAAGCCGGGCTCTGCCACATAAGGTTGCCATCAAGCATGGGTTTGGGGGATGATGGGCAGGCGATTTGGCTCGACAGTATATCCCCCACTACTGCCGAGACCCCTCTTTTGCTGGACGCGGGGAACAAGTGGAGACAAAGTGACCAACCTGGACACAGTATAGGCAGCTCCTAGCACCGATTCGCCATTGTCTCTCCTCTGGAGAGCGATGGGCCCGGCCGAGCTGCATGGGTTCAGGTTCTGAAAGAGCCTTGGGAAGGGATGCAGTCGGAAAAGGAGGATAAGGCAATGAAGCAGATGTTATGGGGCATACAACCCTACCTACCCTCTCCCTCCGACGCTCACGGAGACAGTTGTCGATGCGGGTGGCGAGAGAGATGAGTTCATCAAGTCCATCAGGCTCATCCCTCGACACCAACTCCCTGAAGGGCATCCTCATTCCACCCTCACACACTCTCTCAATTCAAGCCCTGGTTACAACTTAACACACCAAGCCCTCCACTCTGATAAATAGCTTCATTATGGGCAAGGTATTGTGTTTATTAAAATAAATTATAGCAGTAACAAGCTTACCTCTGGTCCTCTTTTTCATCTTCATGCTCTCCCTCTCAAACTAAGCAGTAGGCCTCGTCCGCAAGCACAAATATAGATTTTTTTGGGGACGAAGCCTTTGACTTGAAGTGCCACAGCCATTGGTTAGGCAGCACAAACTGATTTAGGCCTACATTAGCAAGAGCAGGGCAGGCCAGGCCAGGGCTCATTATTGGGAAAGCCTATCCATTGCAGTGTGTAACGCAGTCTAGCCTAGTTTTATACACACCATCCCAGCAGAAAAGAACTTGGGAAGGAAGTACATTTTCTTAGAAATATAACTTTGCTCTGTGCTTCTCCAAGCATGTTCTTCGTATTGTAAAGGCTATGGATCATTTGATTGAGACCACACCCAGTGAATTTGATATTGCGCGCCCAGCAGGGAATCAGGGATGAGGGGCAGCTTCAGGCAAAAAGGGTTCCAAAAGGGACCGTCCCCATAGGAGAACCCTTTTTGGTTCCAGGTAGAACCCTTTTTGGTTCCAGGTAGAACCCTTTTTGGTTCCAGGTAGAACTCTTTTTGGTTCCAGGTAGAACTATTTTTAGTTCCATGTAGTGCCCTCTGTGTCATGGGTTTTAGGTTTTAGATAGCACCTTTTGTTCTAAGGGTGTATGACATTACAAATGGCATGACCCTCCCATGGACTAAATAAAAGATACTCAACCCTCCCCTTGACTGAAGTTGAAAAAGCATGACCCTCCCCATTTTCCTCTGGGTAACAATTGTGTAAAATTTGACCGCTCCCTAAGCAAGCCTTAGTGGGACTGTCCCAGTGTGAGAACAGCAGTGGCCATTCACACTGCATCCCTCTCCTTCACACGCACTGAGACATGGTCACCCAAAACACAGACGTACATACAAGGCCACCCATCACATGTCCACAATCACAGGCAGAAAGAGAGAGGGGACAGAGAGAGAGAGAGACAGAGAGATAGAGTGAGGGAGAGAGAAGGAGAGAGATATAGAGAGTGAGGGAGAGAGAGAGAGATATAGAGAGAGAGAAATATAGAGAGAGAAGGAGAGAGCGAGGTAGAGAGAGAGAGAGATATATAGAGAGATAGAGAGAGCAAGGGAGAGAGTGAGAGATCAATCTTTTTGGCTCTATAACAAAGAATAAAGAGCAAAAACATATACATGATCAAATACAGATCTTAGAATCATCTATTAAAGACTACCAGAACCCACTGGATTCTCCAATTACATTGAATGAGTTACAGGACAAAATAAAAACCCTCCAACCCAAAAAGGCCTGTGGTGTTGATGGTATCCTCAATGAAATGATCAAATATACAGACAACAAATTCCAATTGGCTATACTAAAACTCTTTAACATCATACTTAGCTCTGGCATCTTCCCCAATATTTGGAACGAAGGACTGATCACCCCAATCCACAAAAGTGGAGACAAATTTGACCCAAATAACTACCGTGGAATATGTGTCAACAGTAACCTTGGGAAAATCCTCTGCATTATTATTAACAGCAGACTCGTACATTTCCTCAATGAAAACAATGTACTGAGCAAATGTCAAATTGGCTTTTTACCAAATTACCGTACAACAGACCATGTATTCACCCTGCACACCCTAATTGACAACCAAACAAACCAAAACAAAGGCAAAATCTTCTCATGCTTTGTTGATTTCAAAAAAGCCTTCGACTCAATCTGGCATGAGGGTCTGCTATACAAACTGATGGAAAGTGGTGTTGGGGGTAAAACATACGACATTATAAAATCCATGTACACAAACAACAAGTGTGCGGTTAAAATTGGCAAAAAACACACACATTTCTTCACACAGGGTCGTGGGGTTAGACAGGGATGCAGCTTAAGCCCCACCCTCTTCAACATATATATCAACGAATTGGCGCGGGCACTAGAAAAGTCTGCAGCACCCGGCCTCCCCCTGCTAGAATCCGAAGTCAAATGTCTGCTGTTTGCCGATGATCTGGTGCTTCTGTCACCAACCAAGGAGGGCCTACAGCAGCACCTAGATCTTATGCACAGATTCTGTCAGACCTGGGCCCTGACAATACATCTCAGTAAGACCAAAATAATGGTGTTCCAAAAAAGGTCCAGTCACCAGGACCACAAATACAAATTCCATCTAGACACTGTTGCCCTAGAGCACACAAAAAACTATACATATCTTGGCCTAAACATCAGCGCCACAGGTAACTTCTACAAAGCTGTGAACGATCTGAGAGACAAGGCAAGAAGGGCATTCTATGCCATCAAAAGAAACATAAATTTCAACATACCAATTAGGATTTGGCTAAAAATACTTGAATCAGTCATAGAGCCCATTGCCCTTTATGGTTGTGAGGTCTGGGGTCCGCTCACCAACCAAGACTTCACAAAATGGGACAAACACCAAATTGAGCCTCTGCACGCAGAATTCTGCAAAAATATCCTCCGTGTACAACGTAGAACACCAAATAATGCATGCAGAGCAGAATTAGGCCGATACCCACTAATTATCAAAATCCAGAAAAGAGCCGTTAAATTTTACAACCACCTAAAAGGAAGTGATTCACAAACCTTCCATAACAAAGCCATCACCTACAGAGATATGAACCTGGAGAAGAGTCCCCTAAGCAAGCTGGTCCTGGGGCTCTGTTCACAAACACAAACACGCCCTACAGAGCCCCAGGACAACAGCACAATTAGACCCAACCAAATCATGAGAAAACAAAAAGATAATTACTTGACACATTGGAAAGAATTAACAAAAAAACAGAGCAAACTAGAATGGTATTTGGCCCTAAACAGAGAGTACACAGCGGCAGAATACCTGACCACTGTGACTGACCCAAAATTAAGGAAAGCTTTGACTATGTACAGACTCAGTGAGCATAGCCTTGCTATTGAGAAAGGCCGCCGTAGGCAGACATGGCTCTCAAGAGAAGACAGGCTATGTGCTCACTGCCCACAAAATGAGGTGGAAACTGAGCTGCACTTCCTAACCTCCTGCCCAATGTATGACCATATTAGAGAGACATATTTCCCTCAGATTACACAGATCCACAAAGAATTCGAAAACAAATCCAAATTTGAAAAACTCCCATATCTACTGGGTGAAATTCCACAGTGTGCCATCACAGCAGCAAGATTTGTGACCTGTTGCCACGAGAAAAGGGCAACCAGTGAAGAACACACACCATTGTAAATACAACCCATATTTATGCTTATTTATTTTATCTTGTGTCCTTTAACCATTTGTACATTGTTAAAACACTGTATATATATATAATATGACATTTGTAATGTCTTTACTGTTTTGAAACCTCTGTATGTGTAATGTTTACTGTTAATTTTTGTTGTTTTTCACTTTATATATTCACTTTGTATGTTGTCTACCTCACTTGCTTTGGCAATGTTAACACATGTTTCCCATGCCAATAAAGCCCTTGAATTGAATTGAATTGATATAGAGAGAGATAGAGAGAGCGAGGGAGAGAGAGAGAGATAGAGAGAGAGCGATGGAGAGAGAGAAAGAGAGAGCGAGGGAGAGAGAAAGAGAGAGAGATATATAGAGAGATAGAGAGAGCGAGGGAGGGAGGGAGGGAGAGAGAGAGAGAGAGCGATGGAGAGAGAGAAAGCGAGAGCGAGGGAGAGAGAAAGAGAGAGCGAGGGAAAGGTAGAGAGAGATATATAGAGAGATAGAGAGAGCGTGGGAGAGATGACGAGGAGTGTGTTTATAACTCTGGCCCGTGTTGAAAGACCTGCCCTCTTCAAAGAGCGGTAAAGGAGGTTCAGGAAGTGGAGGTCACGGTAGCAGGAAGTGTGGCCCCAGAGCGATGGGAAGAAGGAGATGAAAGGAGGGGTGAAAGGACAGGAGTGCATCTGGAGGGAGAACGTGAGCACCAGCAATAACACACACAAACTGACACGCACAAACACACACTTCCATTATCACGCCTCAGCTGTGATAACGGAAAAATGAGCGTGTGAGAAGGAGCTAGTTATGCCCTCACAATACACCAAACCATGCCAAAAGTGTGTGTCTGTGTGTGTGTGTGTGTCTAAGAACAGACAGAGCAATACAAGCTCACACGAGACCAAGCGAATACAGTTTCAGACAGAGGGAGTGGGAGAGTCACGCAAAAAAGACATCAATAGATATTACGCAACACTTTCGCACGAAACCACACAGGAGGACAATGTGTGTGACTGCTGTGCCATAGCTGTGACATAGTTCCACTACTAACATTCAGACACACAGTAGGGTAATTCAGACACACTGTAGGCTAATTCAGACACACAAGAACAATAATCAGATACAAAACCCAGTATGTTGTCATACCAGTTCATCATTCTGTGTTACATCATTGTCATCATATCTTCTAGATTTCCACTACATCATTATCATTATGAAATCTGCCATTATACCAGCCTGGTATTGTAACCTGCCAGTATACCAGCCTGGTATTGTAACCTGACATTATACCAGCCTGGTATTGAAACCTGCAAGTATACCAGCCTGGTATTGATACCTGCCACTATACCAGCCTGGTATTGTAACCTGCCATTATACCAGCCTGGTATTGTAACCTGCCATTATACCTGCCTGGTATTGTAACCTGCCATTATACCAGCCTGGTATTGATACCTGCCAGTATACCAGCCTGATATTGTAACCTGCCAGTATACCAGCCTGGTATTGATACCTACCAGTATACCAGCCTGGTATTGAAACCTGCCAGTATACCAGCCTGGTATTGATACCTGACATTATACCAGCCTGGTATTGATACCTGCCAGTATACCATCCTGGTATTGATACCTGCCAGTATACCAGCCTGGTATTGATACCTGCCAGTATACCAGCCTGGTATTGATACCTGCCAGTATACCAGCCTGGTATTGATACCTGCCAGTATACCAGCCTGGTATTGAAACCTGCCAGTATACCAACCTGGTATTGTAACCTGACATTATACCAGCCTGGTATTGATACCTGCCAGTATACCAGCCTGGTATTGTAACCTGACATTATACCAACCTGGTATTGAAACCTGACAAACCTGTGTGCATAGTTCTACCAGAATAAATAAAATGTTGGAGGAAGAGAGAGAGAAATAAAAGAGAGAGAGAGAAGGAAAAAGAGAGAAAGAGAGAGAGAGAGAGAAAATTGAGAGAAAGAGAGAGAGAGAGAGAAGGAAAGAAAGAGAAAGAGAGAGAGAGAAGGTAAGAGAGAGAGAGAACGAGAGAGAGAAGGAAAGATGGAGAGAGACAGAGAGAGAGAGAGAAGGACAGACCGAGAGAAGGAAAGAGAGAGAGAGACAGAGAGAGAGAGAGAGAGAGCGAGAGAGAGAGAGAGAGAGAGAGAAAATTGAGAGAAAGAGAGAGAGAGAGAGAAGGAAAGAAAGAGAAAGCGAGAGAGAGAAGGTAAGAGAGAGAGAGAACGAGAGAGAGAAGGAAAGATGGAGAGAGAAAGAGAGAGAGAGACAGAGCGAGAGAGAGAAGGACAGACCGAGAGAAGGAAAGAGAGAGAGAGAGAGCGAGAGAGAGAGAGAGAGAGAGAGAGAGAGAGAGAGAGAGAAGGTAAGAGGGAGAGAGAAAGAGAGAGAGACAGAGGGAGAGAGACAGAGAGAGAAGAAAAGAGAGAGAGAGAGGGAGAGGGAGAGAGAGAGAACGAGAGAGAGAAGGAAAGAGGGAGAGAGAAAGAGAGAGAGAGACAAAGAGAGAGCGAGAGAGAGAAGGAAAGAGAGAGAGAGAAAGAGAGAGAGAGACAGAGAGAGAGAGAGAAGGACAGACCGAGAGAAGGAAAGAGAGAGAGAGAGAGCGAGAGAGAGAGAGAGAGAGAGAGAGAGAGAGAGAGAGAGAGAGAGAGAAGGTAAGAGGGAGAGAGAAAGAGAGAGAGACAGAGGGAGAGAGACAGAGAGAGAAGAAAAGAGAGAGAGAGAGGGAGAGGGAGAGAGAGAGAACGAGAGAGAGAAGGAAAGAGGGAGAGAGAAAGAGAGAGAGAGACAAAGAGAGAGCGAGAGAGAGAAGGAAAGAGAGAGAGAGAAAGAGAGAGAGAGACAGAGAGAGAGAGAGAAGGACAGACCGAGAGAAGGAAAGAGAGAGAGAGAGAGCGAGAGAGAGAGAGAGAGAGAGAGAGAGAGAGAGAGAGAGAAGGTAAGAGGGAGAGAGAAAGAGAGAGAGACAGAGGGAGAGAGACAGAGAGAGAAGAAAAGAGAGAGAGAGAGGGAGAGGGAGAGAGAGAGAACGAGAGAGAGAAGGAAAGAGGGAGAGAGAAAGAGAGAGAGAGACAAAGAGAGAGCGAGAGAGAGATGGAAAGAGAGAGAGAGAGGGAGAGGGAGAGAGTGAGAATGAGAGAGAGAAGGAAAGAGGGAGAGAGAAAGAGAGAGAGAGACAGAGAGAGAGAGAGAGAAGGAAAGAGAGAGAGAGACAGAGAGAGAGAGAGAGAATGAAAGAAAGAGAGAGAGCGAGAAGGAAAGAAAGAGAGAGAGAGAGAAGGAAAGAGGGAGAGAGAGAGAGAGAGAGAGAGAGAGAGAGAGAGAGAGAGAGAGAGAGATAGAGAAGGAAAGAAAGAGAGAGAAAGAAGGAAAGAGATAGAGAGAGAGAAGGAAGAAAAGAGAGAGAGAGAGAGAGAGAGAGAGAGAGAGAGTGCCAGTAAACATAAATGTGTTCCATGCACATTTCCAACCTTTCTCCCACTGTCCCAAATGGAAGAGGTAGAGGGGGAGAGATAGAGGAGAGGAAAAGGAGCGATGGAAAGACCTTGCACAGAGTGAGTGATGCCAATAACACGCGAGAGTGGAAAAACAGGACAGTGTGTATACGTATGTGTGTGTGTGTGTGTGTGTGTGTGTGCCTGAGACCATCCCTGTAACGGACAATGCTTGCTGAACGTTAGCGTGTGTGAGTGAATTATAGCACATCTGTATCAAAGAAGGCTGGGTGACAAATCGAGAGGATGTGTGTGTGATCGCGTGTGTGTGCTGTAGTGAAGACCTGTCAGGCCTTTGTTTGTGTCTGCGGGTGGCACGCTTCTACTCTCCTGAGTGTCAGCGTGTGTGTGTCTCTGGGATGGAGTGTGACCTCGTGTGTGTGCGTCTCTGGGATGGAGTGTGACCTCGTGTGTGTGTCTCTGGGATGGAGTGTGACCTCGTGTGTGTGTCTCTGGGATGGAGTGTGACCTCGTGTGTGTGTCTCTGGGATGGAGTGTGACCTCGTGTGTGTGTCTCTGGGATGGAGTGTGACCTCGTGTGTGTGTCTCTGGGATGGAGTGTGACCTCGTGTGTGTGTCTCTGGGATGGAGTGTGACCTCGTGTGTGTGTGTCTCTGGGATGGAGTGTGACCTCGTGCGTGTGTCTCTGGGATGGAGTGTGACCTCGTGTGTGTGTGTCTCTGGGATGGAGTGTGACCTCGTGTGTGTGTGTCTCTGGGATGGAGTGTGACCTCGTGTGTGTGTCTCTGGGATGGAGTGTGACCTCGTGTGTGTGTCTCTGGGATGGAGTGTGACCTCGTGTGTGTGTCTCTGGGATGGAGTGTGACCTCGTGTGTGTGTCTCTGGGATGGAGTGTGACCTCGTGTGTGTGTGTCTCTGGGATGGAGTGTGACCTCGTGTGTGTGTCTCTGGGATGGAGTGTGACCTCGTGTGTGTGTCTCTGGGATGGAGTGTGACCTCGTGTGTGTGTCTCTGGGATGGAGTGTGACCTCGTGTGTGTGTCTCTGGGATGGAGTGTGACCTCGTGTGTGTGTCTCTGGGATGGAGTGTGACCTCGTGCGTGTGTCTCTGGGATGGAGTGTGACCTCGTGTGTGTGTGTCTCTGGGATGGAGTGTGACCTCGTGTGTGTGTGTCTCTGGGATGGAGTGTGACCTCGTGTGTGTGTCTCTGGGATGGAGTGTGACCTCGTGTGTGTGTCTCTGGGATGGAGTGTGACCTCGTGTGTGTGTGTCTCTGGGATGGAGTGTGACCTCGTGTGTGTGTCTCTGGGATGGAGTGTGACCTCGTGTGTGTGTCTCTGGGATGGAGTGTGACCTCGTGTGTGTGTGTCTCTGGGATGGAGTGTGACCTCGTGCGTGTGTCTCTGGGATGGAGTGTGACCTCGTGTGTGTGTGTCTCTGGGATGGAGTGTGACCTCGTGTGTGTGTCTCTGGGATGGAGTGTGACCTCGTGTGTGTGTCTCTGGGATGGAGTGTAACTGAGTGTGTGTGTCTCTGGGATGGAGTGTGACCTCGTGTGTGTGTGTCTCTGGGATGGAGTGTAACTGAGTGTGTGTGTCTCTGGGATGGAGTGTGACCTCGTGTGTGTGTCTCTGGGATTGAGTGTGACCTCGTGTGTGTGTCTCTGGGATGGAGTGTGACCTCGTGTGTGTGTGTCTCTGGGATGGAGTGTGACCTCGTGTGTGTGTCTCTGGGATGGAGTGTGACCTCGTGTGTGTGTGTCTCTGGGATGGAGTGTAACTGAGTGTGTGTGTCTCTGGGATGGAGTGTGACCTCGTGTGTCTGGGGACTCAGTGTCTGTGTGAACCTTATTGATGCAGAATTCTCAGTGCCTGTGAGTCAAATCAAATGTATCAAATCAACATTTATTGGTCACATACACGTATTTAGCAGATGTTATTGCGAGTGTAGAGAAATGCTTGTGTTTCTAGTTCCGACAGTGCAGTAGTATCTAACAGTTTCACAAAAAGAAACATGTAAATCCGAGTAAGGAATGAATTAAGAACATATACATACATGTCAGAGCGACATTGGACTAAGATACAGTAGGATAGTATAGAATACAGTATATACAGTCGGAAGGTTACATACACTTATGTCAATCAAACTCGTTTTTCAACCACTCCACAAATTTCTTGTTAATAAACTATAGTTTTGGCAAGTCGGTTAGGACATCTACTTTGTGCATGACGCAAGTCATTTTCCCAACAGTTGTTTACAGACTGATTATTTCACTTAAAATTCACTGTTTCACAATTCCAGTGGGTCAGAAGTTTACATACACTAAGTTGACTGTGCCTTTAAACAGTTTGGAAAATTCCAGAAAATTATGTCATGGCTTTAGAAGCTTCTGATAGGCTAATTGACATAATTTGAGTCAATTGGAGGTGTACCTGTGGATGTATTTCAGGGCCTTGCTTGACATCATGGGAAAATCAAATGAAATCACCCCAGATAATAAACTGTAGATGTCCACAAGTCTGGTTCGTCCTTGGGAGCAATTTCCAAACGCCTGAAGGTACCACGTTCATCTGTACAAACGATAGTTAACAAGTATAAACACCATGGGACCACGCAGCCGTCATACCGCTCAGGAAGAAGACGCGTTCTGTCTCCTAGAGATGAACGTACTTTGGTGAGAAAAGTGCAAATCAATCCCAGAACAGCAGCAAAGGACCTTGTGAAGAGGCTGGAGGAAACAGATACAAACATATCTACAGTGGGGAGAGCAAGTATTTGATACACTGCCAGTTTTGCAGGTTTTCCTACTTACAAAGCATGTAGAGGTCTGTAATTTTTTATCATAGGTACACTTCAACTGTGAGAGACGGAATCTAAAACAAAAATCCACATTGTATGATTTTTAAGTAATTTATTTGCATTTTATTGCATGACATAAGTATTTGATCACCTATCAACCAGTAAGAATTCCGGCTCTCACAGACCTGTTAGTTTTTCTTTAAGAAGCCCTCCTGTTCTCCACTCATTACCTGTATTAACTGCACCTGTTTGAACTCGTTACCTGTACAAAAGACACCTGTCCACACACTCGATCAAACAGACTCCAACCTCTCCACAATGGCCAAGACCAGAGAGCTGTGTAAGGACATCAGGGATAATATTGTAGACCTGCACAAGGCTGGGTTGGGCTACAGAACAATAGGCAAGCAGCTTGGTGAGAATGCAACAACTGTTGGCGCAATTATTAGAAAATGGAAGAAGTTCAAGATGACGGTCAATCACCCTCGGTCTGGGGCTCCATGCAAGGTCTCACCTTGTGGGGCATCAATGATCATGAGGAAGGTGAGGGATCAGCCCAGAACTACACGGCAGGACCTGGTCAATGACCTGAAGAGAGCTGGGACCACAGTCTCAAAGAAAACCATTAGTAACACACTACGCCGTCATGGATTAAAATCCTGCAAGCGCACGCAAGGTCCCCCTGCTCAAGCCAGCGCATATCCAGGCCCGTCTGAAGTTTTCCAATGACCATCTGGATGATCCAGAGGAGGAATGGGAGAAGGTCATGTGGTCTGATGAGACAAAAATAGAGCTTTTTGGTCTAAACTCCACTTGCCGTGTTTGGAGGAAGAAGAAGGATGAGTACAACCCCCAAGAACACCATCCCAACCGTGAAGCATGGAGGTGGAAACATCATTCTTTGGGGATGCTTTTCTGCAAAGGGGACAGGACGACTGCACCGTATTGAGGGGAGGATGGATGGGGCCATGTATCGCAAGATAGCCCGGGCAACTAAGGAGTGGCTCCGTAAGAAGCATCTCAAGGTCCTGGAGTGGCCTAGCCAGTCTCCAGACCTGTACCCAATAGAAAATCTTTTGGAGGGAGCTGAAAGTCCGTATTGCCCAGCGATAGCCCCGAAACCTGAAGGATCTGGAGAAGGTCTGTATGGAGGAGTGGGCCAAAATCCCTGCTGCAGTGTGTGCAAACCTGGTCAAGCACTACAGGAAACGTACGATCTCTGTAATTGCAAACAAAGATTTCTGTAAAAAATATTAAGTTCTGCTTTTCTGATGTATCAAATACTTATGTCATGCAATGAAATGCAAATGAATTACTTAAAATCCATACAATGTGACTTTCTGGATTTTTGTTGTAGATTCCGTCACTCACAGTGTAAGTGTACCTATGATAAAAATTACAGACTTCTACATGCTTTGTAAGTAGGAAAACCTGCAAAATCAGCAGTGTATCAAATACTTGTTCTCCCCACTGTATATCCACAGTAAAATTAGTCCTATCTCGTGTAGGTGACCATCTACAGTATATGTGTGTGCTTCACGGTAAATATATTTTCCTCAATATCTGTCTGAGAAAGTTTGTGAGTAACAGTGTTTGTTTGTGTCTCAGGCCCTCTTCTTTCAGCACATCACCAAATTAACGTTTTGTATATGTACGTAATGTGTGTGTTTGTCAGGATCTCTCCTTCCTCCCTATCACCAGATTAACTCTGTGTTTGACCTCACTGCTGGACCTCAGTTTTGGCAGGCTCCCTCCCTCCCTCCCTCCCTCCCTCCCTCCCTCCCTCCCTCCCTCCCTCCCTCCCTCCCTCCCTCCCTCCCTCCCTCCCCACTACTCCCCCTCTCCCCCCCCACTACTCCTCCCCTCGCTGTAGGTGGGAGTGATCCAGGGGTAAGGCTGGGAGTCGTAGTCCCAGGATCAGATCCCAGGAGCTGCTCTCTATCCTTGGTAAGTGCAGCGGTCAGCTCCCCTGTCTCCTCACATTCTCTCCTCACTGTCTCCTGAAGCAATACCACCTGAAATGTAAAGAGATAGAAAGAGATGAGAGAGAGCGAGAGAGAGAGAGAGAGAGAGCGAGAGATACTTAGATCCATCATGCTAATGAAGCTTACTCAAATGTGAATGAGAGACGAGGGGAAATGGGTTTTGACATAAAGGAAAGGCAGACACGGTCACTGAGGCATGTTCACACGGTCACTGAAGCCACGGTCGAGGTGACACAACCAAACACAGATGAAGAGGTTCATGAAACTGTCAGAAAGAGATAGGAGACACAGTTATAGAGACACAGTCAGAAAGAGATAGGAGACACAGTTATAGAGACACGGTCAGAAAGAGATAGGAGACACGGTCAGAAAGAGATAGGAGACACGGTCAGAAGGAGATAGAAGACACAGTTATAGAGACACGGTCAGAAAGAGATAGGAGACACGGTCAGAAAGAGATAGAAGACACGGTCAGAAAGAGATAGGAGACACAGTTATAGAGACACGATCAGAAAGAGATAGAAGACACAGTTATAGAGACACGATCAGAAAGAGATAGAAGACACAGTTATAGAGACACAATCAGAAAGAGATAGGAGACACGGTCAGAAAGAGATAGGAGACACAGTTATAGAGACACGGTCAGAAAGAGATAGAAGACACAGTTATAGAGACACGGTCAGAAAGAGATAGGAGACACAGTTAAAGAGACACGGTCAGAAAGAGATAGGAGACATGGTCAGAAAGAGATAGGAGACAGTTATAGAGACACGGTCAGAAAGAGATAGGAGACACAGTCAGAAGGAGATAGGAGACACAGTTATAGAGACACAGTCAGAAAGAGATAGGAGACACGATCAGAAAGAGATAGGAGACACGGTCAGAAAGAGATAGGAGACACGGTCAGAAAGAGATAGGAGACACAGTTATGAAGACACGGTCAGAAAGAGATAGGAGACACAGTCAGAAGGAGATAGGAGACACAGTTATAGAGACACAGTCAGAAAGAGATAGGAGACACGATCAGAAAGAGATAGGAGACACGGTCAGAAAGAGATAGGAGACACGGTCAGAAAGAGATAGGAGACACAGTTATGAAGACACGGTCAGAAAGAGATAGGAGACACAGTTATAGAGACACGATCAGAAAGAGATAGGAGACACAGTTATAGAGACACGGTCAGAAAGAGATAGGAGACACGGTCAGAAAGAGATAGGAGACACAGTTATAGAGACACGGTCAGAAAGAGATAGGAGACATGGTCAGAAAGAGATAGAGAGGGATTTATTTATCACATCAGATTGCAGAGAAGGGAAGACTGTCTCGTCATGCATCCAGGTTTTTGTGCATGCACATTTGTACACTGAACAAATATATAAAATGCAACATGTAAAGTGTAGGTCCTATGTTTTATGAACGGAAATAAAAGATCCCAGAAATGTTCCATACCCACAAAAAGCTTCAAGGCTTGTTCTTAACTGACTTGCCTAGTTAAATAAAGGTTACAAATATATGATATCTATAACAAATTACACAAGTGCGCCTTGTGCTGGGGACAATAAAAAGCCACTCTAAAATGTGCAGTTTTGTCACACAATACAATGCCACAGATGTCTCAAGTTGAGTGAGTGTGCAGTTAGCGTACTGACTGCAGGAATGTCCAAAATTCTCTGTTGCCTGAGAATTTAATGTTAATTTCTCTCCCTTAAGCCACTTCCACTGTCGTTTTTATTGAAAATGGCAATACGGCCAACAGGCCACAAAACCACAGACCACATTTATGGCGTCATGTGGGCATGTGGTTTGCTGAAGTCAACGTTGTGAACAGAGTGCACCATGTTGGGGTTATGGTATGGGCAGGCATAAGCTATGGACAACGAACACAATTGCATTTTATCAATGACCATTTGAATGCTCACATGTGGTGTGTGTGTGTGGTGT
>NC_143045.1:38032500-38035000 GCF_057628025.1 Oncorhynchus mykiss
AAGGCAAGAAGGGCCTTCTATGCCATCAAAAGGAACATAAAATTCAACATACCAAATAGGATCTGTCAAAAAAATACTTGAATCAGTTGTAGAACCCATTGCCCTTTATGGTTGAGAGGTCTGGGGTCGCCTTGTAAGGTTCTGTATTTATTTTCGTATTCAACCTTGTGTTCTGTTTCTTTGTGTTCTGGAACGTAGCCCTGTTTCTTTGTGTTCTGGAACGTAGCCCTGTTTCTTTGTGTTCTGGAACGTAGCCCTGTTTCTTTGTGTTCTGGAACGTAGCCCTGTTTCTTTGTGTTCTGGAACGTAGCCCTGTTTCTTTGTGTTCTGGAACGTAGCCCTGTTTCTTTGTGTTCTGGAACGTAGCCCTGTTTCTTTGTGTTCTGGAACATAGCCCTGTTTCTTTGTGTTCTGGAACGTAGCCCTGTTTCTTTGTGTTCTGGAACATAGCCCTGTTTCTTTGTGTTCTGGAACGTAGCCCTGTTTCTTTGTGTTCTGGAACGTAGCCCTGTTTCTTTGTGTTCTGGAACGTAGCCCTGTTTCTTTGTGTTCTGGAACATAGCCCTGTTTCTTTGTGTTCTGGAACGTAGCCCTGTTTCTTTGTGTTCTGGAACATAGCCCTGTTTCTTTGTGTTCTGGAACGTAGCCCTGTTTCTTTGTGTTCTGGAATGTAGCCCTGTTTCTTTGTGTTCTGGAATGTAGCCCTGTTTCTTTGTGTTCTGGAACATAGCCCTGTTTCTTTGTGTTCTGGAACATAGCCCTGTTTCTTTGTGTTCTGTAACTTAGCCCTGTTTCTTTGTGTTCTGGAACATAGCCCTGTTTCTTTGTGTTCTGGAACATAGCCCTGTTTCTTTGTGTTTCTGGAACATAGCCCTGTTTCTTTGTGTTCTGGAACATAGCCCTGTTTCTTTGTGTTCACTGGCTGCGTGAATCTACACCTTTTTCACCCTGAGTATTCATTACACCTCTAACCAACCAAGAATACACTAAATGGGACAAACACCAAATTGAGACTGCATGCAGAATTCAGGAAAAAGATCCTCAGTGTACAATGTAAAACACCAAATAATGCATGCAGAGGAGAATTTGGCCAATAAAAGCTATTATCAAAATCCAGAAAAGAGACGTTAAATTCTACAACCACCTAAAAGGAAGCGATTCCCAAACCTTCCATAACAAAGCCATCACCTACAGAGAGATGAACCTGGAGAAGAGTCCCCTAAGCAAGCTGGTCCTGGGGCTCTGTTAACAAACACAAACAGACCCCACAGGGCCCCAGGACAGCAACACTATTAGACCCAAATCATGAGAAATAAATAAATAAATACATATTGGAAATAATGAACAAGAAATCACAGCAAACTAGAATGCTATTTGGTTCTACACAGAGATTACACAGTGGCAGAATACCTGACCACTGTGACTGACCCAAAATTAAGGAAAGCTTTGACTATGTACAGACTCATTGAGCATAGCCTTGCTATTGAGAAAAGCCGCCGTAGGCAGACATGGCTCTCAAGAGAAGACAGGCTATGTGCTCACTGCCCACAAAATGAGGTGGAAACTGAGCTGCACTTCCTAACCTCCTGCCCAATGTATGACCATATTAGAGATACATATTTCTCTCAGATTACACAGATCCACAAGGAATTAGAAAACGCACCCAATGTTGATAAACTCCCATGTCTACTGGGTGAAGTACCACAGTGTGCCGTCACAGCAGCAAGATTTGTGACCTGTTGCCACAAGAAAAGGGCAACCAGTGAGGAACAAACACCGTTGTAAATACAACCCATATTTATGTTTATTTATTTTCCCTTTTGTACTTGAATTATTTTCACATCATTACAGCACTATGTATATGCATAATATGTCATTTGTAATGTCTTAATTATTTTTTAACTTTTGTGAGTGTCATGTACTTTTTTATTGTTTATTTCACTTTTGTTAATTATCTATTTCACGTAATTCGTTTCCCATGCCAATAAAGACCCTAAATTGAATTGAATTGAGAGATTGAGAGACATGAGAGGTGTGGTGGACTTATAAGACACTTGCGTGTGTGTGTGTGCGTGTGTGCGTGTGTGTGTGTGTGTGTGTGCGTGTGTGTATGTGCGTGTGTGCGCGTGTGCGTATGTGCGTGTGTGCGTGTGTGCGTGTGTGTGTGTGTGCGTGTGTGTATGTGCGTGTGTGTGTGTGTGTACGCGTGTGTGTGTGTGCGTGTGTGTATGTGTGTGTGTGCGTGTGTGTGTGTGTGTACGTGTGTGTGTGTGTGTGCGTGTGTGTATGTGTGTATGTGCGTGTGTGCGTGTGTGCGTGTGTGCGTGTGTGCGTGTGCGTGTGTGCGTGCACGCAAACAGAAAATGAAGGCAGCTATTCAATAACAAAGTCGCCTTGACATTCTTACATTCTTCAGTTGCCTTAGCAACATAGAGGGTCATGTAAACTCACAAGATCATGCTCAAAGAGCCTATTATCTCTCTGATGATCCATCAATGAC
>NC_143045.1:38040000-38065000 GCF_057628025.1 Oncorhynchus mykiss
TCTGTTGAGACACTACTGTCTGTTGAGACCACTACTGTCTGTTGAGACCACTACTGTCTGTTGAGACCACTACTGTCTGTTGAGACCACTACTGTCTGTTGAGACCACTAAACAATACACTCATTGCACTATAATGGTGATAAACAGTGCCCACAAGCTGTTAGGTCCTACATAAAGCTGTTCCAACAGCAGAGCCTTTCTTTTCAGCACCATGGAGTGAATCCTTACCACCGCTACACCTGGTTGTCAGCGGAGCCTTCTCTGGCAGCCAAACAGTTCATTCATTCTCATTTACTGCCTTTTCTAAAAACATAGCTGATAGGGCTGACTTGCCTAAACAAATGTGGTGTCTACTGTCAATTGAGATGTACAAACTATGGCATAAGGGGACGAAGAGCGTATAGGAGGCAATCCGTAATTTTGATTAAGACAATGACAATGAGCGAGCTAGGACATATAACTATGTGTTCAGCACTTTTGAAATGTACTGCGACAGAATTCGGAACATGGGCCGTTCTTACAGTGTTCTCCCTGTACACCAAGTCAGAACCGTAGGATAAATAAAGGGGGCATATAAGCAGACAATGAAAGCTCTTACAATATTAAATTATTACATTTGCTTTTGATATTTAAGTGTATTTTAAGCCAAATACTTTTAGACTTTTACTCAAGTAGTATTTTACTGGGTGACTTTCACTTTTACTTGAGTAATTGTCCATCAAGGTATCTTTCCCGGTGTTGAACGGCCAGCTGTCTTATTGCCTGTCCTCGAGCTGACGCCATAACTACTGAGCTCGCCAGTGGTGCGTCAAAAGAGTTTCCCCTTTCTAACAGAGAACCAGATATATAAAAATTAATTAATATGGTTTGTACGGTAAATTAACTAAGATGTTAACAACTCATTAACCTTTCTGATCTCCCCATCCCGGATCCGGGATCGTGAATACAGACTCAAGCATATTACGATAACGCAACGTTAACTATTCATGAAAATCGCAAATGAAATGAAATAAATATGCTAGCTCTCAAGCTTAGCCTTTTGTTAACAACACTGTCATCTCAGATTTTCTAAATATGCTTCTCAACCATTGCAAAACAAGCATTTGTGTAACAGTATTGACGGCTAACGTAGCATTTAGCGTAGCATTTAGCATTAGCATTCAGCTGGCAACATTTACAAAAAAAACAGAAAAGCATTCAAATAAAATCATTTACCTTTGAAGAACTTCAGATGTTTTCAATGAGGAGACTCTCAGATAGCAAATGTTCAGTTTTTCCTGAAAGATTATTTGTTTAGGACAAATCGCTCCGTTTTCTGCGTCACGTTTAGCTATGAAAAAACGCCTGTATCCAGGATTGTGTAAATCTATCAGCAAGCTCATTAGCATAACACAACGTTAACTATTCATGAAAATCGCAAATGAAATGAAATAAATATGCCATCTCTCAAGCTTAGCCTTTTGTAAACAACACTGTCATCTCAGATTTTCAAAATATGCTTCTCAACCATAGGAAAACATTTGTGTAAAAGTAGCTAGCTAGCGTAGCATTTAGCGTTAGCGTTAGCGTTAGCATCCAGCACGCAACATTTCAACAAAAACATAAAATCCTTAAAATAAAATAATTTACCTTTGAAGAACTTCGGATGTTTTCAATGAGGAGACTCTCAGTTAGATAGCAAATGCTCAGTTTTTTTCCAAAAAGATTATTTGTGTATTAGAAATAGCTCCGTTTTGTACATCACATTTGGCTACAAAAAAACCCTGAAAATTCAGTCCTCAAAACGCGAACTTTTTTCCAAATTAACTCCATAATATCGACTGAAAACATGGCAAACGTGGTTTAGAATCAATCCTCAAGGTGTTTTTCACATATCTCTTCGATGATATATCGTTCGTGGAAGCATGGTTTCTCCTCTCAATCAAATGGAAAAATACTTGCAGCTGGCTTTGCGCACCAATTTCGACGCAGGACACCAGGCGGACACTTGGAAAATGTAGTCTCTTATGGTCAATCTTCCAATGATATGCCTACAAATGCGTCACAATGCTGCCGACATCTTGGGGAAACGGCAGAAGGTCTAAGCTTATTCCTGTCGCATTCACAGCCATATGAGGAGACATTAGAAAACAGAGCTTCGGAAATTCTGCTCATTTCCTGTTTGACGTTTCATCTTGGTTTCGCCTGTAGAATGAGTTCTGGGGCACTTACAGACAATATCTTTGCAGATTCTGAAACTTCAGAGTGTTTTCTTTCAAAAACTGTCAAGAATATGCATAGTCGAGCATCTTTTCCTGACAAAATATCGCGCTTAAAACGGGAACGTTTTTTATCCAAAAATGAAATATCGCCCCTAGAGATCCAACAGGTTAAATCGTGCTGTTTTCAACATTTTCTGGCCCATGGTGTTGCATGTGAATGTTTATCCCTTTTAAGCTTGAAAAAGGAGACCCTTAAACCTAGACTTGTGACCACACACTCTATCCACTGAATAGCAGGCTAGTGATTGCTTTGCAATGATTGCATTTAGCCGCTGATTCCTTCCAAACTACTCATTGTTGAATTTGCGATTTCCAACTTGCTGTGTAATGTTTATGTCCAATGGCCGATGAGCACCGATACGTTCTATCTATAATTTCTCCTCATATGACAAGGATTGAAAAGGATTTGCCTGTAGATTAGATGATTCATGATGACGACTGTTTGTCTAGATTGCTAAGATTTTTAAAGTATGATGTTGACATGATCAGTCCAATCAAAGCCACGGTAGATATATAACATGACATGACATCATTTTATCTGTGGCCAATGACCTTGAGCCTTTTGGATGGGCACTTCTAATGTAGCTCTATGGCAGCACCCAAGGGGCTTGAATTTTTTAGCTCTCCCAGTAGACATGAGTGACATGACACTTAGCCAATCACGGCGCAACTAGAGAATATCACAAACCCCTACGCTCCGTATTTTCCGCTGGTTGCCCCTCCACCACAGAATGCACTGAGCTAGACTGGAACACCTGCTGGAACACCTGCATTTAGGAGCGGCATCACTCAAGAAAGCAAAAAAGAGACCATGATTGTATTTCTATTATTTTTGATTTATTTCACCTTTATTTAACCAGGTAGGCAAGTTGAGATGCGGCTTTATTAAGTCAAGGATGGTTTTTTTCTTCACATTGCAAACTGATATGTGACGCGTATTAATGCGTGCAGATGCACTCACACCTGCCTGCTGCCATTCCCGAGCAAGCTCTGTACTGGTGGTGCCCCGATCCCGCAGCTGAATCAACTTTAGGAGACGGTCCTGGCGTTTTGAACCGCTCTCCTTGAAGTTCTTGATGATCCGATAAATGGTTGATTTAGGTGCAATCTTACTGGCAGCAATATCCTTGCCTGTAACGCCCTTTTGTGCAAAGCAACGATGACGGCACGTGTTTCCTTGCAGGTAACCATGATTGACAGAGGAAGAACAATGATTCCAAGCACCACCCTCCTTTTAAAGCTTCCAGTCTGTTATTCGAACTCAATCAGCATGACAGAGTGATCTTCAGCCTTGTCCTGGTCAACACTCACACCTGTGTTAACGAGAGAATCACAGACATGACGTTAGCTGGTCCTTTTGTGGCAGGGCTGAAATGCAGTGGAAATGTTTTTGGGTGATTCAGTTCATTTGCATGGCAAAGAGGGACTTTGCAATTAATTGCAATTCATCTGATCACTCTTCATAACATTCTGGAGTATATGCAAATTGCCATCAAACAAACTGAGGCAGCAGACTTTGTGAAAATTAATATTTGTGTCATTCTCAAAACATTCTCAAAACATTCTCAAAACGGCTGTCCAGTACCAGTCAAAAGTTTGGACACATCTACTCATTCAAGGATTTTTCTTTATTTTTACTATTTTCTACATTGTAGGATAATAGTGAAGACATCAAAACTATGAAATAACACGTGGAATTGTAAATTGGAATGGTAGAGTTATTATTATTGTTTACTATTTTCGGCATTGTAGAAAACATCTGGGGTTTGGTGTGTAGATTGATGAGGATTTAAAAAAAATACATTTTAGAATAAGGCTGCAATGTAACAACATGTGGAAAGAGTCAAGAAGTCTGAATAAACAGGTGGGGCTCTAAACAGGTGGGGCTCTAAACAGGCAGGGCTCTATACAGGTAGGGCTCTATACAGGTGGGGTTCTAAACAGGCAGGGCTCTATACAGGTAGGGCTCTATACAGGTGGGGTTCTAAACAGGTGGGGCTCTGAACAGGTGGGGCTCTAAACAGGTGGGGCTCTAAACAGGTGGGGCTCTAAACAGGTGGGGCTCTATACAGGTGGGGCTCTAAACAGATGGGGCTCTATACAGGTGGGGCTCTAAACAGGTGGGGCTCTAAACAGGTGGGGCTCTAAACAGGTGGGGCTCTATACAGGTGGGGCTCTATACAGGTGTTGCCACTGAAACTCTATAGTCATCTTAGAGTGAAATAGCTCAGTGGTGGACACCAAAGCGGAGAAAAAGTTCCTCTACTTATCTTTCTTTCTGCACCCTCCTCTCTTTCCCTCGCCTCCCCTCTTTCCCTCGCCTCCTCTCTTTCCCTCGCCTCCTCTCTTTCCCTCGCCTCCTCTCTTTCCCTCGCCTCCCCTCTTTCCCTCGCCTCCCCTCTTACCCTCGCCTCCCCTCTTTCCCTCGCCTCCTCTCTTTCCCTCGCCTCCTCTCTTTCCCTCGCCTCCTCTCTTTCCCTCGCCTCCCCTCTTTCCCTCGCCTCCCCTCTTTCCCTCGCCTCCTCTCTTTCCCTCGCCTCCTCTCTTTCCCTCGCCTCCTCTCTTTCCCTCACCTCCTCTCTTTCCCTCGCCTCCTCTCTTTCCCTCGCCTCCTCTCTTTCCCTCACCTCCTCTCTTTCCCTCGCCTCCCCTCTTTCCCTCGCCTCCTCTCTTTCCCTCGCCTCCTCTCTTTCCCTCACCTCCTCTCCATTCATTCCTCTACTCTGATTTGCTCTGATTCTTTCAGTTGTTTCATTTTCTGAGGAGACAATTGAGACAGCTCATGCTGAATAAAGATTGTCACGGCTCGTTGCTTCATTGAGTGTTTTGACCCAGACGGGCCGTTCTCATCAGAAGTGGGAAGTGAAATATTGAATTGTTTGGGATAAAACTAACAGTTTAGGATGTGATGGAGGCTGGTGGTATGCAGTGGATTATTTTGTCAGGCTTGGCCAAGGCCCCCATATGAGAGGACTGAGGGTACTGGGGTGGGGCGAGTGTCCGTGAGTGTGTCTGTGTGCAAATGCATACAGTATGTACACACTTGCGTTATGTATGTGTATGTACAGCACAGTACCTGTAAGAATAACAGATTGTTTATTTCTCTCTGGGTACAGGAGCAGGGGTACATGGGCAGTGGTACAGGGGTATAGGGGCAGGGGTATAGAGGCAGGGGTACAGGGGTTCAGAGGCAGGGGTACAGGGGTATAGTGGCAGGGGTACAGGGGTTCAGAGGCAGGGGAGGCAGGGGTACAGGGACAGGGTACAGGGGCAGGGTACAGGGGCAGGGGTATAGAGGCAGGGGTATAGAGGCAGGGGTACAGGGGCAGGGGTACAGGGGTTCAGAGGCAGGGGAGGCAGGGGTACAGGGGCAGGGTACAGGGGCAGGGTACAGGGGCAGGTGTATAGAGGCAGGGGTACAGGGGCAGGGGTATAGAGGCAGGGGTACAGGGGCAGGGGTATAGAGGCAGGGGAGGCAGGGGTACAGGGGCAGGGTACAGGGGCAGGGTACAAGGGCAGGGGTACAGGGGCAGGGTACAGGGGCAGGGGTATAGAGGCAAGGGTACAGGGGCAGGAGTACAGGGGCAGGGGTATAGAGGCAGGGGTACAGGGGCAGGGGTATAGAGGCAGGGGTATAGGGGCTGGGGTACAGGGGTATAGGGGCAGGGGTATAGTGGCAGGGGTACAGGGGCAGGGGTATAGGTGCAGGGGTACAGGGGCAGGGGTATAGAGGCAGGGGTATAGGGGCAGGGGTACAGGGGTTCAGAGGCAGGGGAGGCAGGGGTACAGGGGCAGGGGTATAGGTGCAGGGGTACAGGGGCAGGGGTATAGAGGCAGGGGTATAGGGGCAGGGGTATAGGGGCAGGTGTACAGGGGTAAAGGGGCAGGGGTATAGAGGCAGGGGTACAGGGGCAGGGGTACAGGGGTTCAGAGGCAGGGGAGGCAGGGGTACAGGGGCAGGGTACAGGGGCAGGGGTATAGAGGCAGGGGTACAGGGGCAGGGGTATAGAGGCAGGGGTGCAGGGGCAGGGGTACAGGGGAAGGGGTACAGGGACAGGGGTACAATGGCAGGGGTACAGGGGAAGGGGTACTGGGGCAGGGGTACAGGGACAGGGGTACAGGGGCAGGGGTACAGGGGAAGGGGTACTGGGGCACAGAGGCAGGGGTACAGGGGTACAAGGTGCATGTGTGTGTGTCTTTGTGTGACCACTTCCTTCTCTCTGGGTACATGTCCGTGTGAGGAACACGGGTGGAGTGTGTGTGTGTGTGTGTGTGTGTGTATGTGTGTGTGTGTGAGTAAGTGTGTGTGAAAATGTGTGCGAGAGAGACCACTTTCTTCTCTCTGGGTGAGCGTCCGTGTGAGGGGCAGGAAACTGGAGGGAGAGCAGTGTAATTTTCTCTGAATCAGAAGCCATTCCTCTTAATACCGGCGTGCTGAGGCTGAAACCTCACTAAACCCTCCTTAACCCCCTCCACCAGACTGGCGCAGGGGATAAGACCAACATAACAAACACAACACACATTTCAGCCGTGGGGGTGTGAGAGCGTGCCGTGTCTTCACTGCACAGAGGGCTTGGTGTGAGAGAGACTGGACTGGTGGCCTGTCATCATAAAAATATCATCACCTCCTCTGACTTGGAGTGGGTTAGAATGCCTTTATTTAAACATGGAACTTTGTATCTCTGCTGTGGTCATTGTGTGGTGCTGGAGGGAGGGAGGGAGACAAGGTTGCCTAAGACTATAGGAACAACAGGGTACTCTTTTAGTACCTTGAAGCCCTGCTCCTGTCTGTAGTCTTCCTCCATCTTAGTCATCCTCTCACTGTCAACATCAATACAGCACAACATCAATACAACATCAATACAGCATAAATACAACATCAATACAGCACAACATCAATACAACACAACATCAATACAGCATAAATACAACATCAATACAGCACAACATCAATACAACATCAATACAGCACAACATCAATACAACACAACATCAATACAGCATCAATACAACATCAACACAACATCAACATCAATACAGCACAACATCAATACAACACAACATCAACACAGCATCGACACAACATCAATACAGCACAACATCAATACAGCATCAATACAACATCAATACAACACAACATCAATACAGCATCAATACAACATCAACACAACATCAATACAGCATCAATACAACATCAGTACAGCACAACATCAACACAACATCAATACAAAATCAATACAACATCAACACAACATCAATACAACATCAACACAACATCAATACAGCATCAATACAACATCAATACAGCACAACATCAACACAACATCAACACAACATCAACATCAATACAGCACAACATAAATACAACACAACATCAATACAGCATCAATACAACATCAATACAGCACAACACAACATCAATACAGCACAACATCAACACAACATCAACACAACATCAACATCAATACAGCACAACATCAATACAACACAACATCAATACAGCATCAATACAACATCAACACAACATCAATACAACATCAATACAACATCAACACAACATCAATACAACATCAACACAACACCGAAACAACATCGATACAACATCAACATCAACACAACATCAATACAACATCAACATCAACACAACATCAACACAACACCAACACAACATCAACACAACATCAATACAACATCAACACAACATCAATACAACATCAACACAACATCAATACAACATCAACATCAACACAACATCAACACAACATCAACACAACATCAACACAACATCAACACAACATCAATACAACATCAACACAACATCAACACAACATCAACACAACATCAATACAACATCAACACAACACAACATCATTGCACAGAGGGCTTGGTGTGAGAGAGACTGGACAACATCAACACAACATCAATACAACATCAATACAACATCAACACAACATCAACACCAACATCAACACAACGTCAATACAACATCAACATCAACACAACATCAAACAACATCAATACAACATCAACACAACATCAACACAACATCAAAACAACATCAACACAACATCAACACAACACAAACACAACATCAATACAACATCAACATCAATACAACACAACATCAACACAACATCAACATCAATACAACATCAATACAACATCAACACAACATCAATACAACATCAATACAACATCAACATCAATACAACATCAATACAACATCAACACAACATCAACGCAACATCAATACAACATCAATACAACATCAACACAACATCAACACCAACATCAACACAACGTCAATACAACATCAACATCAACACAACATCAAACAACATCAATACAACATCAACACAACATCAACACAACATCAAAACAACATCAACACAACATCAACACAACACAAACACAACATCAATACAACATCCACATCAATACAACACAACATCAACACAACATCAACATCAATACAACATCAATACAACATCAACACAACATCAATACAACATCAATACAACATCAACATCAATACAACATCAATACAACATCAATACAACATCAACACAACATCAAACAACATCAACACAACATCAACACAACATCAATAAAACATCAACACAACATCAACACAACATCAACACAACATCAAAACATCAATACAACATCAACATCAACACAACATCAAACAACATCAACACAACATCAACACAACATCAATACAACATCAACATCAACACTACATCAAACAACATCAATATAACATCAACACAACATCAATACAACATCAAAACAACATCAATACAACATCAACACAACATCAACACAACATCAATACAACATCAACACAACATCAATACAGCACAACATCAACACAACATCAATACAACATCAATACAACATCAATACAACATCAAAACAACATCAACACAACATCAACACAACATCAATACAACATCAACACAACGTCAATACAACATTAACATCAACACAACATCAATACAACACAACATCAACACAACATCAACATCAATACAACATCAACACAACATCAACACAACATCAACATCAATACAACATCTACACAACATCAACACAACATCAACACAACATCAACACAACATCAACACAACACCAACACAACATCAATACAACACAACATCAATACAACACAACATCAATACAACATCAACACAACATCAACACAACATCAATACAACATCAACACAACATCAATACAACATCAACACAACATCAACACAACATCAACACAACATCAATACAACATCAACATCAACACAACATCAACACAAAATCAATACAACATCAACATCAACACAACATGAATTGAGCCAGCAGCATACCACCCTGCATACCACTGATGGCTTGCCTCTGAAGCTAAACAGGGTTGGTCCCTGGATGGTCCCTGGATGGGAGACCAGATGCTGCTGGAAGTGGTGTTGGAGGGCCAGTAGGAGGCACTCTTTCTTCTGGTCTAAAAAATATCCCAATGCCCCAGGGCAGTGATTGGGGACTTTCGGATGGGATGTTGAACGGGTGTCCTGACTTTCTGAGGTCATTAAAAATCCCATGGCACTTATCGTAAGAGTAGGGGGTGTTAACCCCGGTGTCCTGGCTAAATTCCCAATCTGGCCCTCAAACCATCACGGTCACCTAATAATCCCCAGTTTACAATTGGCTCATTCATCCCCCTCCTCTCCCCTGTAACTATTCCCCAGGTCGGTGCTGTAAATGAGAATGTGTTTTCAGTCAACTTACCTGGTAAAATAACAAATAAATACAAAACAATGTCAGTTTAAACACTTTCCTCAACATCATACCATAACTACGAGATGAAACGGTCAAAAAATATTGTACGTTTATATTCGTGACTAGGACTGTGTTTGAGGTCACAGAGAGTCTGTCATCCATCTGTTAGTAACAACTAAAATGGTGGAACGTTCGCTTAAGGGGACAGGCACATTTCTGAAAAACATCACCACAGAGAAACCCATCCAAATAGCACACAAACCCTCACATCCAAACCAACACTATCATAAAGCTATGAGGAGACAATTAGAGCTGTGTGTTTGTGTGTGCTATAATGCCAGAGGGGACCAGGGCTAATCCCCAGACTCCCAGGAAGGGGACAGCGGTCAGTGTGCTGTCTTCAGTATGGGCGACCCAACGGCAGGAATCTGCTCTCCAATCCGCCAGGTTTTCTCTCCCAGCGTTCCTGAGAGGCAGGGACCTCGTGCTCAGAACAGCAGGCTGTGTGTGTGCGTGCATGGATGTAGTACTCAGACAGCGAGCCAGACATAAACAAACAAATGGAATCCTCCAGCTGTGCTGCTGTTCCAATGCCTGCCTTTTACCTCGAGACACTATAATTCACATTATAAACTGGGTGGTTCGAGCCCTGAATGCTGATTGGCCGACAGCCGTGGTATATTGGACCGTATACGACGGGTATAACAAAACATGTATTTTATACAGCTCTAATTTTGTGGTAAAACCAGTTTATAATAGCAATAAGGCACCTCAGGGGTTTGTTGTATACGGCCAATATACCACGGCCAATATACCACGGCTAAGGTCTGTATGCAAACACTCTATACTGGCCAGATACCAAACCCTCTCAGGTCTTATTGCTGAAATTATACACACACACTGGATACTATAATCACAGTAATACATACTGGATACTATAATCACAGTAATACACACATACTGGATACTATAATCACAGTAATACACACTGGATACTATAATCACAGTAATACATACTGGATACTATAATCACAGTAATACATACTGGATACTATAATCACAGTAATACACACTGGATACTATAATCACAGTAATACATACTGGATACTATAATCACAGTAATACACACTGGATACTATAATCACAGTAATACACACTGGATACTATAATCACAGTAATACACACATACTGGATACTATAATCACAGTAATAGATACTGGATACTATAATCACAGTAATACACACTGGATACTATAATCACAGTAATACACACTGGATACTATAATCACAGTAATACACACTGGATACTATAATCACAGTAATAGATACTGGATACTATAATCCCAGTAATACACACTGGATACTATAATCACAGTAATACACACATACTGGATACTATAATCACAGTAATAGATACTGGATACTATAATCACAGTAATACACACTGGATACTATAATCACAGTAATACACAATGGATACTATAATCACAGTAATACAAACTGGATACTATAATCACAGTAATACACACTGGATACTATAATCACAGTAATACACACATACTGGATACTATAATCACAGTAATAGATACTGGATACTATAATCACAGTAATACACACTGGATACTATAATCACAGTAATACACACTGGATACTATAATCACAGTAATACACACTGGATACTATAATCACAGTAATACACACATACTGGATACTATAATCACAGTAATAGATACTGGATACTATAATCACAGTAATACACACTGGATACTATAATCACAGTAATACACAATGGATACTATAATCACAGTAATACAAACTGGATACTATAATCACAGTAATACACACTGGATACTATAATCACAGTAATACACACTGGATACTATAATCACAGTAATACACACATACTGGATACTATAATCACAGTAATAGATACTGGATACTATAATCACAGTAATACACACAGGATACTATAATCACAGTAATACACAATGGATACTATAATCACAGTAATACAAACTGGATACTATAATCACAGTAATACACACTGGATACTATAATCACAGTAATACACACATACTGGATACTATAATCACAGTAATAGATACTGGATACTATAATCACAGTAATACACACTGGATACTATAATCACAGTAATACACACTGGATACTATAATCACAGTAATACACACTGGATACTATAATCACAGTAATACACACTGGATACTATAATCACAGTAATACACACTGGATACTATAATCACAGTAATACACACATACTGGATACTATAATCACAGTAATAGATACTGGATACTATAATCACAGTAATACACACTGGATACTATAATCACAGTAATACACAATGGATACTATAATCACAGTAATACAAACTGGATACTATAATCACAGTAATACACACATACTGGGTACTATAATCACAGTAATACATACTGGATACTATAATCACAGTAATACACACTGGATACTATAATCACAGTAATACAAACTGGATACTATAATCACAGTAATACACACATACTGGATACTATAATCACAGTAATACATACTGGATACTATAATCACAGAAATACACACTGGATACTATAATCACAGTAATACACACTGGATACTATAATCACAGTAATACACACATACTGGATACTATAATCACAGTAATACATACTGGATACTATAATCACAGTAATACATACTGGATACTATAATCACAGTAATACATACTGGATACTATAATCACAGTAATACACACATACTGGATACTATAATCACAGTAATACATACTGAATACTATAATCACAGTAATACATACTGGATACTATAATCACAGTAATACATACTGGATACTATAATCACAGTAATACATACTGGATACTATAATCACAGTAATACACACTGGATACTATAATCACAGTAATACATACTGGATACTATAATCACAGTAATACACACTGAATAATATAATCACAGTAATACATACTGGATACTATAATCACAGTAATACATACTGGATACTATAATCACAGTAATACACACATACTGGATACTATAATCACAGTAATACACACTGGATACTATAATCCCAGTAATACACACTGGATACTATAATCACAGTAATACACACATACTGGATACTATAATCACAGTAATACACACTGGATACTATAATCACAGTAATACATACTGGATACTATAATCACAGTAATACATACTGGATACTATAATCACAGTAATACATACTGGATACTATAATCACAGTAATACATACTGGATACTATAATCACAGTAATACACACTGGATACTATAATCACAGTAATACACACTGGATACTATAATCACAGTAATACACACTGGATACTATAATCACAGTAATACACACTGGATACTATAATCACAGTAATACACACTGGATACTATAATCACAGTAATACATACTGGATACTATAATCACAGTAATACACACTGGATACTATAATCACAGTAATACACACTGGATACTATAATCACAGTAATACATACTGGATACTATATTCACAGTAATACATACTGGATACTATAATCACAGTAATACACACATACTGGATACTATATTCACAGTAATACATACTGGATACTATAATCACAGTAATACACACATACTGGATACTATAATCACAGTAATACACACTGGATACTATAATCACAGTAATACACACTGGATACTATAATCACAGTAATACACACTGGATACTATAATCACAGTAATACACACTGGATACTATAATCACAGTAATACATACTGGATACTATAATCACAGTAATACATACTGGATACTATAATCACAGTAATACACACTGGATGCTATAATCACAGTAATACATACTGGATACTATAATCACAGTAATACACACTGGATACTATAATCACAGTAATACATACTGGATACTATAATCACAGTAATACACACTGGATACTATAATCACAGTAATACATACTGGATACTATAATCACAGTAATACATACTGGATACTATAATCACAGTAATACACACATACTGGATACTATAATCACAGTAATACACACTGGATACTATAATCACAGTAATACATACTGGATACTATAATCACAGTAATACACACTGGATACTATAATCACAGTAATACATACTGGATACTATAATCACAGTAATACACACTGGATACTATAATCACAGTAATACATACTGGATACTATAATCACAATAATACACACTGGATAGTATAATCACAGTAATACATACTGGATAGTATAATCACAATAATACACACTGGATAGTATAATCACAGTAATACACACATACTGAATACTATAATCACAGTAATACACACTGGATGCTATAATCACAGTAATACACACTGGATACTATAATCACAGTAATACACACTGGATACTATAATCACAGTAATACACACTGGATACTATAATCACAGTAATACACACTGGATACTATAGTCACAGTAATACACACTGGATACTATAATCACAGTAATACACACACACTGGATACTATAATCACAGTAATACACACTGGATACTATAATCACAGTAATACATACTGGATACTATAATCACAGTAATACATACTGGATACTATAATCACAGTAATACACACTGGATGCTATAATCACAGTAATACATACTGGATACTATAATCACAGTAATACACACTGGATACTATAATCACAGTAATACATACTGGATACTATAATCACAGTAATACACACTGGATACTATAATCACAGTAATACATACTGGATACTATAATCACAGTAATACATACTGGATACTATAATCACAGTAATACACACATACTGGATACTATAATCACAGTAATACACACTGGATACTATAATCACAGTAATACATACTGGATACTATAATCACAGTAATACACACTGGATACTATAATCACAGTAATACATACTGGATACTATAATCACAGTAATACACACTGGATACTATAATCACAGTAATACATACTGGATACTATAATCACAATAATACACACTGGATAGTATAATCACAGTAATACATACTGGATAGTATAATCACAATAATACACACTGGATAGTATAATCACAGTAATACACACATACTGAATACTATAATCACAGTAATACACACTGGATGCTATAATCACAGTAATACACACTGGATACTATAATCACAGTAATACACACTGGATACTATAATCACAGTAATACACACTGGATACTATAATCACAGTAATACACACTGGATACTATAGTCACAGTAATACACACTGGATACTATAATCACAGTAATACACACATACTGGATACTATAATCACAGTAATACACACATACTGGATACTATAATCACAGTAATACACACTGGATACTATAGTCACAGTAATACATACTGGATACTATAATCACAGTCATAAATACTGGATAGAAAGGCCATTCCAGTTCTGCTGCCTTCTAGTTTTGCTGCTGTTTCTCCAAACACATATCTGTTTTTCTGCAGTCGGTATGATGATTGTCCTGTGTTTTTCCCCTAGTTTTCATCCTGATCGTATTACAGAGTGTGAGTAAGCCCATGGCAGTTGAGTCTCTGTTCTTGTAGACAAAATGACACATTTTCCCTGTGGGCCTTATACTCTCTCTAAGGGTTTGTACAGATGGCAGAAGACAGAAGAAAAAAAACATGCACACACACACACACACACACACACACACACACACACACACACACACACACACACACACACACACACACACACACACACACACACACACACACACACACACACACACACACACACACACACACACACACAGCCTAAGAAGGAAAGACACAAACAAACAAACAGCCCTCAGACAGACATGACATGCAAGACAGACGACGGTGACCGAACACAGCACACCAGACAGACATAACGTCTAGCCAGCTCAGCCTTCCACAGAAGCTTACATCACACAATTTGAACCCAGCTGTTAAAGAGGGGGCGCTCTTAGCTACGCCATCAGACATAATATCCATGTCTGTCATGTTGCATCAAACCAAAAGGACTTCGTAATATTTGTACACGCACATATTTGATGGTTCTCTCAATATGTCAGACTGTGTAAAGAATAATAAATATAACATGCTCCTTCTTCCCTGGAGACGGAGGGAGAGTGAGGGAGGGAGGGAGGGAAGAGGGGGAGGGAGGGAGAGTGAGGGAGGGAGGGAGAGAGGGAGGGAGAGTGAGGGAGGGAGAGTGAGGGGAGGGAGGGAGGGAGAGTGAGGGAGGGAGGGAGAGTGAGGGGAGGGAGAGAGGGAGGGGAGAGTGAGGGAGGGAGGGAGAGTGAGGGAGGGAGAGAGGGAGGGAGAGGGAGAGGGAGGGAGGGAGGGAGAGTGAGCGAGGGAGGGGAGAGTGAGGGAGGGAGAGAGGGAGAGGAGGAGGAGGGAGAGTGAGGGAGGGTGAGGGAGTGAGAGGGAGGGAGGGAGGGAGAGTGAGGGAGAGAGGGAGAGAGGGAGGGAGGGAGAGAGGGAGAGGGAGGGAGAGTGAGGGAGGGTGAGGGAGAGTGAGGGAGGGAGAGGGAGGGAGAGTGTGGGAGGGAGGGAGGGAGGGAGGAGGGAGAGTGAGGGAGAGAGGGAGAGGGAGGGAGAGTGAGGGAGGGTGAGGGACAGTGAGGGAGGGAGAGTGAGGGAGAGAGGGAGAGTGAGGGAGAGAGAGGGTGGGAGGGAGAGTGAGGGAGAGAGGGAGAGTGAGGGAGAGAGAGGGAGGGAGGGAGAGTGAGGGAGGGTGAGGGAGTGAGGGAGGGAGGGAGAGTGAGGGAGGGAGAAGGGAGGGAGTTGAGGGAGAGAGAGGGAGGGAGGGAGAGTGAGGAGGGAGGGAGGGAGAGTGAGGGAGAGTGAGGGAGGGAGAGGGAGGGAGAGAGGGAGAGTGAGGGAGGGAGGGAGAGTGAGGGAGGAGGGAGGGAGGGAGGGAGAGGGAGGGAGGGAGAGAGAGTGAGGGAGAGTGAGGGAGGGAGGGAGAGTGAGGGAGAGAGAGGGAGAGAGGGAGGGAGGGAGGAGAGAGAGAGAGGGAGGGAGGGAGGAAGGGAGGGAGGGAGAGAGAGGAGGGAGAGTGAGAGAGGGAGGGAGGGAGAGTGAGGGAGGAAGGAAGGAAGGAAGGAGGAAGGAAGGAAGGAAGGGAGGGAGGAAGGAGGAAAGAAGGGAGGGAGGGAGGGTGGATGAAGGGAGGGAGGGAGAGTGAGGAAGGAAGGAAGGAGAGTGAGGAGGAGGAAGGAAAGAAGGAAGGAAGGAAGGAAGGAAGGAAGGAAGGGAGGGAGGGAGGGAGGAAGGAAGGAAGGAAGGAAGGAAGGAAGGAGGGAGGAGGGAGGGAGGGAGGGAGGGAGAGTGAGGATGAGGGAGAGTGAGAAAGAAAGGTAGGGAGGGAGTAGAGAGTGAGGGAGGAGAGTGACGGAGGAAGAAGACAGAGGAGGGAGGGAGAGTGAGGAAAGTAAGGAGAGTGAGAGAGGAGAGTGAGGGAGAGGGAGGGAGGGAGAGTGGAGTGAGGAGGGAGGGAGGGAGAGAGAGGGAGGAAAGTGAGGGAGAAAGAGGGAGGAAGAGAGAGAGTGAGGGAGGGAGGGAGGGAGGGAGGGAGGGAGGGAGAGTGAGGGAGGGAGAGTGAGGGAGAGAGGGAGAGTAAGAAGGAGGAAGAGAGGAGAGTGAGGGAGAAGGGAGAGTGAGGAAGGAAAGAGAGGGAGAGAGATAGAGAGTGAGGGAGGGAGGGAGAGTGAGGAGGGAGAGAGCGAGGGAGGGAGGGAGAGTGAGAGTGAGGGAGAGTGAGGGAGGGAGGGAGAGTGAGAAAGAGAGAGAGAGGAGAGAGTGAATAAAGAGAGAGAGAAGGAAGGAAGGAAGAGAGAGTGAGAAAAGAGGAAGAAAGGTAGAAATAAAGAGAGAGAGAGAGAAGAAGGAGGGAGACAGAGAAAGTAAGAGAGAAAGAGAGTGAGAAAGAGGAGGAGAGTGAGGAAGTAAGAGAAAGAGAGTGAGAAAGAGAGAATGAGGAAGAAAGAGGAGGGAGACAGGAGGGTGAGAGGATGGTGGAAGAAAGAGAGAAGGAGGAAGGAAGGAAGGAAGAGAGAGAGAGAGAGTGAGGGAGGGAGAGTGAGGGAGGGAGAGAGAGGGAGGGAGGGAGAGTGAGGGAGAGTGAGGGAGAGTGAGGGAGGGAGAGTGAGGGAGAGAGGGAGGGAGAGTGAGAGTGAGGGAGAGAGAGGGAGAGTGAGGGTGGGAGGGAGAGTGAGGGAGCCAGAGAAAGATGGAGAGCTAGATAGGAGGAGAACATTTCAGTTATGGAAAAAGAATGTGAATGTCATTTCAGCAGCTGGTCTGTGTGATGTGACGGGAAGACATATAAATCTTAGATAGCAGGGGTGGGGAGCACACACACACACACACACACACACACACACACACACACACACACATACACACACACACACATACACACACACACACACACACGCAAATTTTCCACAAGCACAACGTCTCTGCTCTCTTACTCCAACATACAGCCGAACACTCACCTCCAAAGTAGAAGCACTTCAGATATGATATTAGAAAAGTATCAGATTATGATATTAGAAAGTATCAGATTATGATATTAGAAAGTATCAGATTATTATATTAGAAAAGTATCAGATTATGATATTAGAAAGTATCAGATTATGATATTAGAAAAGTATCAGATTATGATATTAGAAAGTATCAGATTATTATATTAGAAAAGTATCAGATTATGATATTAGAAAAGTATCAGATTATGATATTAGAAAGTATCAGATTATGATATTAGAAAGTATCAGATTATTATATTAGAAAAGTATCAGATTATGATATTAGAAAGTATCAGATTATTATATTAGAAAAGTTTCAGATTATGATATTAGAAAGTATCAGATTATGATATTAGAAAAGTATCAGATTATGATATTAGAAAGTATCAGATTATTATATTAGAAAGTATCAGATTATGATATTAGAAAAGTATCAGATTATGATATTAGAAAAGTATCAGATTATAATATTAGAAAAGTTTCAGATTATGATATTAGAAGTTTGTATACTTAAAGAGATTCTCCAGTACTTTTGCATCCTTTAATAGCCAGTAGTTCTGAAAGTAGCTCTGCGAGCCAAATGTGGTCCATGTAAACTGCGTACTACTTCACATATGTGCAGATAAGTGCCCCATTGCACAAATGTCCATTTTTTTTACACACCTACTCATTCAAAGGTTTTTTCTTTATTTTTTTCCATTTTCAACATTGTAGATTAATAATGAGAGCGAGAGAAAGAGAGCAATGATTTACAGTAGTGAAATGAGCAGAAGGTTGTCTGTGTGTGTGAGAGAGAGGGAGGGAGGGAGACAGAGAGAGAGAGAGGGCGAGAGAGAGAGATAGAGAGATATACAGAGAGAGAGACATAAGGAGAGAGAGACAGAGAGAGAGACAGAGATAGAGAGAGGGAGACAGGGCGAGAGGGAGAGAGAGAGAGAGTGAGAGAGAGAGAGAGAGAGGTAGAGGGGGAGAGAGAGAGAGAGAGAGAGAGAGAGAGAGAGAGAGAGAGAGAGAGAGAGACAGAGGGAGCTGGAGAAAGAGAGATACTTGACCTGAGGTGGTCTACAGATTACATTGAGAGAGAGAGAGAGAGAGAGAGATAGAGAGAGAGCGAGGGAGACAGGCGAGAGGGAGAGGGAGAGAGAGAGAGAGAGAGAGAGAGACAGAGAGACAGAGAGGGAGAGGGAGAGGAGAAAGAGAGATACTTGACCTGAGGTGGTCTACAAATTACATTGAGAGAGAGAGAGAGGAGAGAGGGAGAGAGAGGGAGAGGGGGAGAGAGAAAGAGAGATACTTGACCTGAGGTGGTCGGGGAGGGGGGGATAGAGACTAATGCGCATTTTTAATGAGAATGGGATGAAAGTGGTGGTCAGCACTGCCAGGATATTCATCACTCGGCTGGGTTTGAGTCATCTCATCAACTCAGACAAACACACACACACACACACACACACACACACACACACACACACACACACACACACACACACACACACACACACACACACACACACACACACACACACACACACACACACACACACACACACACACACAGAGAGATAAAGAGGTTGAGTAATCACATAAACCCAGACATGTTAGGGGAACAGAGAGAAAACACGCTGTAGAGATGAGATGAGATGAGAGGGGGACGGGGGACTGGTATCTCTCTCTCTCTCTCTCTCTCTCTCTCTCTCTCCCTCTCTCTTTCACTCTCTCTCTCTCTATATATATATCCCTCTGACTCTGTCCCTGTCTCTCCCTCTATCTCTCTCTCTCTCTCTCTCTCTCTCTTTCTCTCTCTCTCTCTCTCTCTCCCTCTCTCTCTCAATGTAATCTGTAGACCACCTCAGGTCAAGTATCTCTCTCTCTCTCTCTCTCTGTCTCTCTCTCTCTCTCTCTCTCTCTCTCTCCCTCTCTCTCTGAATGTAATCTGTAGACCACATCAGGTCAATAATCTCATTCTCTCTCAATTCAATTCAAATGGCTCTATTGGGGTGATAAACATGTTTACATTGCCAGAGCAAGTGAAATAAATAATAAATAAAAGTAAATAAATAAATAAAAATTAACAGTAACCATTACACATACAGACGTTTCAAAACAATAAAGACATTACAAATGTCATATTATGTCTATATACAGTGTTGTAATGATCTACAAGTAGTTACAGCACAAAAGGAAAATTAAATAAACATAAATATGGGTTGTATTTACAATGGTGTTTGTTCTTCACTGGTTGTCCTTTTCTCGTGGCAACAGGTCACAAATCTTGCTGCTGTGATGGCACACTGTGGAATTTCACCCAATAGATATGGGAGTTTATCAAAATTGGATTTGTTTTCGAATTCTTTGTGGATCTGTGTAATCTGAGGGAAATGTGTGTCTCTAATATGGTCATACATTTGGCAGGAGGTTAGGAAGCGGAGCTCAGTTTCCACCTCATTTTGTGGGCAGTGAGCACATAGCTTGTCTTCTCTTGAGAGCCATGTCTGCCTACGGTGGCCTTTCTCAATAGCAAGGCTATGCTCACTGAGTCTGTACATAGTCAAAGCTTTCCTTAAATTTGGGTCAGTCACAGTGGTCAGGTATTCTGCCACCGTATAATCTCTGTTTAGGGCCAAATAGCATTCTAGTTTGCTCTGTTTTTTTGTTAATTCTTTCCAATGTGTCAAGTAATTATCTTTTTGTTTTCTCATGATTTGGTTGAGTGTAATTGTGCTGTTGTCCTGGGGCTCTGTGGGGTCTGTTTGTGTTTGTAAACAGAGCCCCAGGACCAGCTTGCTTAGGGGACTCTTCTCCAGGTTCATCTCTCTGTAGGTGATGGCTTTGTTATGGAAGGTTTGGGAATTGCTTCCTTATAGGTGGTTACAGAATTTAATGGCTCTTTTCTGGATTTTGATCATTAGTGGGTATCGGCCTAATTCACCTCTGCATGCATTATTTGGTGTTTTACGTTGGACACAGAGGATATTTTTTCAGGATTTTGCATGCAGAGTCTGAATTTGATGTTTGTCCCATTTTGTGAATTCTTGGTTGGTGAGCGGACCCCAGACCTCACAACCATAAAGGACAATAGGTTCTATAACTGATTTAAGTACATTTAACCAGATCCTAATTGGTATGTCTAATTTTATGTTCCTTTTGATGATGTAGAAGGCCCTTCTTGCCTTGTCTCTCAGATCGTTCACAGCTTCTGTGGAAGTCACCTTTGTCTCTCTCTCTCTCTCTGTCTCTCTCTCTCTCTGTCTCTCTCTCTCTCTCTCTCTCTGTCTCTCTCTCTCCCTCTCCATCTCTCTCTCTCTCTGTCTCTCTCTCTCTCTCTCTCTCTCTCTCTCTCTCTCTAACCCCCCTCTGTCTCCCCTCTGTCTCCCTTCTGTCTAGCTATCCTAATGATATTTCAGTCTGTTTAAAGCAGCTTGGCTGTCTCTTGTTAATGTGTTAATCCTGCCGGTAATGCTAATCAGGTAGAACACAAAGCCTTAGACCACACAGACACTACTGACTCTCCTCTCACATTACATCATCGAATTATCAAAATGATCTGGCCGGTTTACTGCTTCTGCAAGCACAATGGCGTTTGACAACTTATCCGTCATATACTGCTAATTTGTAGTTCCTGAATACAGTGTGTCACTCCCGCTGTCTCCTGCTGCTGTTGCCAAGTGCAATACAGTGTGTCAGTGATCCACATACGGACAGACCTTTGAGATCCATATCAGGACTTTGGGTTCCAACTCTGCTCCCAAATGTTCCCCTGCTCCTGTCTACATCTTTCTCCGACTTCAGAGGGGTCTGGAATTGTGAGATTGTGTGTGTGTGAGTGTGAGTGTGAGTGTGAGTGTGAGTGTGAGTGTGAGTGTGAGTGTGTGTGTGTGTGTGTGTGTGTGTGTGTGTGTGTGTATGTCTGTGTGTGTGCATGTGTGTTTGTGTGTTACACCTCCCGGAGTGTCAGAGCGTGCATTGTGTGTTAGACCTCCCGGAGTGTCAGAGCGTGCAAACTCACCCCCCACCCCCCCAGTCGGGGTGGATTAGAGAGAGGCACGATGGGTAAATCTGGGAGCACTCTCTCACGCCAGCCAGCTTTATTAGACAGACAGTACGTGTGTGTCTGTGTGTGTGTGTGTGTGTGTGTGTGTGTGTGTGTGTGTGTGTGTGTGTGTGTGTGTGTGTGTGTGTGTGTGTGTGTGTGTGTGTGTGTGTGTGTGTGTGTGTGTGTGTGTGTGAGAAGGCCCTCCATACGTCTCCACATCTTGAACTGTACATGTAGTCTCAGGTATGCGATTGATTGAGGGCCATTGAAAACAGGACAATGATGAAGAGTAGACCGCAGTAGACAGCTGTCCAGTTTCTCCACCTATAGGCCCATTGACGTAGCCATTTCCTGCAGTAAAATGACCTAGTGGCCTCATGGGTGGTAAGTTCTTCCTATTTTTCATAATTTCATATTTAACAAACATTAGATTTTTTTTTTTTAACTCGCTGATAAATCCGGTGTTTCTATGTCAAACGGTTTCGCTACATTTCAGTCTTCTGTGATTTCTGACATGGTTCAGGTGTCTTCTTCTTTTAAACCCGTAACCAACGTGTGTGAGGTGAATACGTTTGTTTCAAAGTAGATTTGTTTAAGACTACCCAGAAGCAGTCTGTATGACCCACAGCAGGTAAAAGGTTAGTAAATAAACAAACACTCTGAAATGTCAGTGAACTTTCAGGCGTATCACGAACCCCCTGACGTGTCTCCTGTCAAACCGAGACAACTGCTCTCGTGAAAAATCTGACATGTGAATTCATGGGACGGTTCAGAAACGGAAATAATAGCGTCAGAATTTATATCAGTGGAGGGATAATGTAACAGCTTCCACTAATACACAGCAGGTAAGAGAGCAGAAGGTCTAGGAATACTGTACTAACAGAACAGCTCTTCTTAGTCACAACACAACAGTGACAGGTGCAGACCTACTGAAATGGATCCTAGTGAATACCCTTAGATTCTTTAAGTAACACCAGAGCGATATATTTATGGTTTTATGGATGCACTTGTTCATGTAAATATCTGACTCTGGGTGAGACTGTTTAAAGGACAAGAAGGACCCACACGCTATTATAGCTCCTAATTCACCGTTATCACCGTTATTATCACCGCTATTATCACCGTTATCGCCGTTATTACCGTTATCACCGTTATCACCGCTATCACCGTTATTACCGTTATTATCACCGTTATCACCGTTATCACCGTTATTACCGTTATTATCACCGTTATCACCGTTATCACCGTTATCACCGTTATTACCGTTATTACCGTTATTATCACCGTTATCACCGCTATCACCGTTATTACCGTTATTATCACCGTTATCACCGCTATCACCGTTATCACCGTTATCACCGCTATCACCGTTATTACCGTTATTATCACCGTTATCACCGTTATCACCGTTATTACCGTTATTACCGTTATTATCACCGTTATCACCGCTATCACCGTTATTACCGTTATTATCACCGTTATCACCGTTATTACCGTTATTACCGTTATCACCGTTATTATTACCGTTATTACCGTTATTATTACCGTTATCACCGTTATTACCGTTATCACCGTTATCATCACCGTTATTACCGTTATCATCGTTATTGTTACCGTTATTACCGTTATTACCGTTATTACCGTTATCACCGTTATTATCGCCGTTATTACCGTTAGCACCGTTATTATTACCGTTATCACCGTTATCACCGTTATTACCGTTATTATCACCGTTATTATCACCGTTATCGCCATTATCACCGTTATTACCGTTGTTGCTGTTGTTACAGTTATCACCGTTATCATCGTTATCACCGTTATTATCACCGTTATTACCGTTATCACCGTTATTATCACCGTTATTACCGTTAGCACCGTTATTATCACCGTTATCACCGTTATTACCATTATCACCGTTATCACCGTTATTATCACCGTTATTACCGTTATTACCATTATCACCGTTATCACCGTTATTATCACCGTTATCACCGTTATTACCATTATCACCGTTATCACCGTTATTATCACTGGTATCACCGTTATCACCGTTATTATCACCGTTATTACAGTTATCACCGTTATTATCACTGTTATCACCGTTATCACCGTTATTACCATTATCACCGTTATCACCGTTATTATTACCGTTATTACAGTTATCACCGTTATTATCACTGTTATCACTGTTATCACCGTTATTATCACCGTTATCGCCATTATCACCGTTATTACCGTTGTTGCTGTTGTTACAGTTATCACCGTTATCACCGTTATCACCGTTATTATCACTGGTATCACCGTTATCACCGTTATTATCACCGTTATTACAGTTATCACCGTTATTATCACC
>NC_143045.1:38070000-38120000 GCF_057628025.1 Oncorhynchus mykiss
GGAATGTATTAGGTTGTAAGCCTAGGGGAATGTATTAGGTTGTAAGCCTAGGGGAATGTATTAGGTTGTAAGCCTAGGGGAATGTATTAGGTTGTAAGCCTAGGGGAATGTTTGAACGTAAGAAAGTTGGAAGTTGTAGAAGCCAATTATTGTTGTTATACGCTTTATTCTTATCATATTTTGCAATTCCAATTTTCAATATAACTTGCACTTTGTTTTCAGGCTTGAGTGAGAAGAGGTATTTCCCTCAATAAAGTGATTATTTATTTATTAATATGATATTACTTGTGTATTTCTTTCACTATCATATGTAAGACTAAATTAGATTTGTAATATGTTTTGGTGCAGATCTGTGTTTAATATCCAATCCAGATAAGAAAGTGTCTGATAACAGAACATTCCATAGAATTCACAAAAAATACCACCGTTCACCAAAACGTCTACAACTCATTCACAGTAAAATGTATTACATTCTGATTTCAGATGTTCAAACCTCACAAAATAAGGAAGATTCCACATGCTCTAAGTTATTCTCTGTCTTCAGTAGGAAGTTGCGGAAATGGCGTTTGTTTACGGTGTGACGACCCTCCCACTCCATCTGCCGTATTGTCTCTCTCTGCTCTTGTTTTCCTTATTAGGATGTCGGTGGGCGGAGCCGAGAGGGTCGTCAGCGACATGGGACACACCTGAGCCCAGGTGTGTCCCAGGATAAATACACCTCTTCCCCGATCAGTGAGGAGACACACTGATATATTTTGGTTGTGGCATTTTTGTGGCCGTTTTGTTTGTTTGTTTTGGCACCTTTCATTCAACACCCATCATTATCACATTTATACACGCAACCACTCACTTACACTAATGATTACTGACTACACACACACCATTGTTAATTGTATTTAGTTTACCTCAGTTAATAAATATATTTTGTTATTCCTTATCTCCACGTTGTCTCCCTTTTTGTTACGGACAGAGGAAACGGTTGGTTTTTGTGTAACATACACATTTTCACAAGTGTTTTTTTCCGAACTGATTACCGTTTGATGGCTGTGGTGTTATTGTACTGTATGTCATGGAAATTTGAGAGGTTTGTTTCTCAGCTTTCAAAATATGTATAATGGTTTGAAACCAGCAAATTGTTGTCATTAATGCACACAGAGTTCATGGTCTTTCAGTTTTGGGGAATCCTGCCAGTGATGTAACAATGCCAATATGGCGATTTACAGGTACAGTGAGCTGGTGCCTAGTGTTTCCATTCCCTTTACGTAACCTACTATCCTATGTAACCATACCAAAACATAACATATCGTACTAATTTCAATGTCCCGGATTTAGGTGTACTATGTTACATCTAGTCAATGAGTCCAGGCTCAGTTGCCCTGCTGGTTGTCAACATTCTTATCCCCTTGCTTGTTAGCTAGCCAACTCGGGCTAACACAGTCATGTCAACATTCTTATCCCCTTGCTTGTTAGCTAGCCAACTCGGGCTAACACAGTCATGTCAACATTCTTATCCCCTTGCTTGTTAGCTAGCCAACTCGGGCTAACACAGTCATGTCAAACATTCTTATCCCCTTGCTTGTTAGCTAGCCAACTCGGGCTAACACAGTCATGTCAAACATTCTTATCCCCTTGCTTGTTAGCTAGCCAACTCGGGCTAACACAGTCATGTCAACATTCTTATCCCCTTGCTTGTTAGCTAGCCAACTCGGGCTAACACAGTCATGTCAACATTCTTATCCCCTTGCTTGTTAGCTAGCCAACTCGGGCTAACACAGTCATGTCAACATTCTTATCCCCTTGCTTGTTAGCTAGCCAACTCGGGCTAACACAGTCATGTCAACATTCTTATCCCCTTGCTTGTTAGCTAGCCAACTCGGGCTAACACAGTCATGTCAAACATTCTTATCCCCTTGCTTGTTAGCTAGCCAACTCGGGCTAACACAGTCATGTCAACATTCTTATCCCCTTGCTTGTTAGCTAGCGAACTCGGGCTAACACAGTCATGTCAACATTCTTATCCCCTTGCTTGTTAGCTAGCCAACTCAGGCTAACACAGTCATGTCAAACAGTGCTTCATGAATAACAGAAAAGTAGCTTGTCTGCATTTGCATTTGTTTAACGTGTTTTCTACTGACATTTATTTGGAAATGCGATTTTGCCTGGCATAGAACATTGCTCTATGTTCATGGTCTTTCAGTTTTGGGAAACAATGTTGTTCAGAGGAGCTAGCCAACTACACATCTAACACAATCACTTCAAACTGAAACTGGGAAGATGGCAAACTACCTGCATTTCATTTTTAGTTTGACCTGTTTTTCTATTTACATTATTTTGTATGTATCCATAAAAAATATGCTGATTCGTGATTTCGAATGGCTGCCTGTATGTCTTGTCCCGACTCCCGACATGCTAATTACTATGGGACAAGTGGAGATCTAATTTCAATATTGAAACAACGATGCACATGTCAAAGAGACAGACATCTCCGCTGTTGAAAACCAAGTCCAATAGAAGGGAGAGTGGAGATCAAGTTTATAAATTGCCTGGCTGGGTTGATGAGACGATGCGATGGAACAGTAAATAAGCGTTTCAACGTCACAGCCTTGTGGAATAGACACGGGCTGGAACAAGGATTTAAGTAATCGGTATCCGGGATTAAACCCACCCGTTGTATAAATCAAAACACACACATTTAACCCCCTTGCTCTAACCCTCCCTGCCGGCTTCTCAGCCTAATTCTCTCACTGGCGGCACGATCAGTTAATGTGTGCGTGTGTGTGTGTTGGGGCGTGGGGCCTGTCTAGCCCAGTGACCTTGCAGCCACACGCGATGAAGGGAGAGGGCTTTGCATGCCTGAGAAGAAACCAGAGACAGAGCATTCCTTCACCCCTCCTCAGCCCCCAGGATTGGTCAGGAAGCAGCTAACTTCCTATTCTACAAATTTAATTTTGTCATAAGGCTGAGAGAAAATGAACAGTGTTATAGCCAATCTCATGCTATTCTACACATTTCATTTTGTAATGAGGCTGAGAGAAAATGGGCAGTGTTATAGCCAATCTCATGCTATTCTACACATTTCATTTTGTCATGAGGCTGAGAGAAAATGGGCAGTTTTATAGCTAATCTCATGCTATTCTACACATTTTGTCATGAGGCTGAAGTGTTCGTATCCTATCTGGGGAGGTAGATGTGACCTTAGAGACCTTATTACATTTCTAGAGGGGCTTTGTCATAATGGGGTGAAATTGGCAGCCTATTGGTTAACGAGAAATCCAAACCAGTCTAATTGGAATGAATTGGCAATAGACGAATAATCCTGATTTTAGTTATGCAGGAAAATAAAACAAATGCATGTGATGTATCAGCAATTGTGTAATGTAATTATTGTTAACCTAAAATGTGATTATATTATCATAAATACAGTTAATAAGGGTTTCATGCCATTTTTCTGTATAAATAGCCTTTAAAATATATCTAAGCAGTTTTTGTTTTCTTGGAAAGCTGAGAGTGATATTATATGATACAATATCAGTACTTGTTGCATTTACAACTCGTCTAAGTCCTATCATCAACTGATGTCAGTCAGTGTATTTGCTACCAGACAAATTAAACAACTTCTTTGTGCGCTTTGAAGACAATACAGTGCCACCGACATGGCCCGCCACCAAAGACTGTGGGCTCTCCTCCTCCTTCTGCGCAGACCAGCTGGCTGGTGTGTTTACAGACATATTCAATCAATCCCTATCCCAGTCTTTTGTTCCCATATGCTTCAAGATGGCCACCATTGTTCCTGTTCCCAAGAAAGCTAAGGTAACTGAACTAAATGACTATCGGGCCGCAGCACTTACTTCTGTCATCATGACGTGTTTTGAGACACTAGTCAAGGATCATATCACCTCTATCCTACCTGTACTCTAGACCGACTTTAATTTGCTTACTGCCCCAATAGGTACACGAACGATACAATCGCCATCACACTGCACACTGCCCTATCCCATCTGGACAAGAGGAATACCTATGTAAGAATGCTGTTCATTGACTACAGCTCAGCATTCAACACCATAGTACCCTCCAAACTCCTCATTAAGCTTGAGACACTCGGTCTTGACCCCGCCCTGTGCAACTGTGTCCTGGACTTCCTGATGGGCGGTGGTGAAGGTAGGAAACAACATCTCCACTCCACTGATCCTCAACACTGGGGCCCCACAAGTGTGCATTCTCAGCCCCCTCCTGTACTCCCTGTTCACCCATGACTGCATGGCCATGCACGCCTCCAACTCAATCATCAAGTTTGCAGACACTACAGTGGTAGGCTTGATTACCAACAGCGACGAGACGGCCTACATGGAGGAGGTGAGGGCCCTCAGAGTGTAGTGTCAGGAAAATAACCTCTCACTCAATGTCAGCAAAACAAGAATGTTGACATATCTCACATTACTCATCTCATGTGTATATACTGTCTAGTGTATCCTTCACTATCTATTCCTTACTATCTATTGCATCTTAGCCGCTCTGTCACTGCTCATCCATATATTTTATATTTATATATTTTCATATCATTCCTTTACTAAATTGTGTGTATTAGGTTTTGTTGATGAATTGTTAGATATTACCTGTTAGATATTGCTGCACTGTCGGATCTAGAAGCCTAATCATTTCGCTACACTTGCAATAACATCTGCTAACCATGTGTATGTGACCAATAAAATTTGATTGGATTTGATTGACTGCATTGTTTGAATGGAATGTTGGCATATTGGCAGTTAAACATTTATGGAATCATTCCTGTAAAACTGGCTGGCTAGCTAGCTAATAAACGTAAAGTCCAACCCTTACACCTCCTCATCTCCCCTCACGCCTCCTCATCTCTCCTCACCCCTTCTCACCCCAACACATCTCCCCTCACCCCTCCTCATCTCCCCTCACCCCTCCTCACCCCTCCTCATCTCTCCTCACCCCTTCTCAACCCAACACATCTCCCCTCACCCCTCCTCATCTCCCCTCACCCCTCCTCACCCCTCCTCATCTCTCCTCACCACTCATACCCCTCCTCATCTCCCGTCACCCCTCTTCACCCCTCCTCATCTCTCCTCACCCCTTCTCACCCCAACACATCTCCCCTCACCCCTCCTCATCTCCCCTCACCCCTCCTCATCTCCCCTCACCCCTCCTCATCTCTCATCACCCCTCATCTCCCCTCACCCCTCCTCATCTCTCATCACCCCTCTTCACCACTCCTCATCTCCCCTCACCCCTCCTCATCTCCCCTCACCCCCTTATCTCTTCTCATCTCTCCTCACCCCTCGTACCCCTCATCTTCCCTCCTCACCCCTCCTCATCTCTCCTCACTCTCCTCACCCCACCACATCGCCCCTCACCACTCCTCATCTCCCCTCATCTTCCCTCCTCATCTCTCCTCAAACCTCCTCACCCCACCACATCTCCCCTCCCTCCTCCTCACCCCTCCTCACTCCTCCTCACCCCTCGTACCCCTCATCTTCCCTCCTCACCCCTCCTCATCTCTCCTCACTCCTCCTCACCCCACCACATCTCCCCTCCCTCCTCCTCACCCCTCCTCACTCCTCCTCACCCCTCCTCACCCCTCCTCATCTCCCCTCACCCCTCCTCACACCCTCCTCACCCCATCTCATCTCCCCTCACCCCTCCTCACCCCTCCTCATCTCTCCTCACCCCTCCTCACCCCTCCTCACCCCTCATCACTCCTCCTCATCTCCCCTCACCCCTCCTCACCCCTCCTCATCTCCCCTCACCCCTCCTCACCCCTCCTCATCTCCCCTCACCCCTCCTCACCCCTCATCACTCCTCCTCATCTCCCCTCACCCCTCCTCACCCCTCATCACTCCTCCTCATCTCCCCTCACCCCTCCTCACCCCTCCTCACCTCTCCTCATCACCCCTTTTTTAATCTTTCCTCTCCCTAACCACCACAGTACAGTCCAATCTCCCTTTCCTCTCCCTAACCACCACAGTACAGTCCAATCTCCCTTTCCTCTCCCTAACCACCACAGTACAGTCCAATCTCCCTTTCCTCTCCCTAACCACCACAGTACAGTCCAATCTCCCTTTCCTCTCCCTAACCACCACAGTACAGTCCAATCTCCCTTTCCTCTCCCTAACCACCACAGTACAGTCCAATCTCCCTTCCCTCCTCATAATTCCTGGACTGGGCTCTCCTAATTTTTTTTTATATATACATTCATCTTATCTGTTTTCTTTCCCACACTCCTTTTGTTCTTTCTGTTCATCTCTCCCAAGGTCAGAGTGGGCGTGCATGGGAGCTGGCTTCCAACTGGGCTTGTTTGCTGATTTCACCCGCGACCTCCCCTCACCTCACCTCCCCCTTCCCATTTCAGTGGAATGCATTCAGTTGTACAACTGACTAGGTATCCCACCTTTCCCTTTCCCTCGGCACGCTGGGACATATCTCTTCTATGTCTCCCCCCACCCTCGGCATGCTGGGACATATCTCTTCTATGTCTCCCCGTTATGTCCGCCCACCTCCCCCTTCCCTCGGCATGCTGGGACATATCTCTTCTATGTCTCCCCGTTATGTCCGCCCACCTCCCCCTTCCCTCGGCATGCTGGGACATATCTCTTCTATGTCTCCCCCTTATGTCCGCCCACCTCCCCCTTCCCTCGGCATGCTGGGACATATCTCTTCTATGTCTCCCCCTTATGTCCGCCCACCTCCCCCTTCCCTCGGCATGCTGGGACATATCTCTTCTATGTCTCCCCCTTATGTCCGCCCACCTCCCCCTTCCCTCGGCATGCTGGGACATATCTCTTCTATGTCTCCCCCTTATGTCCGCCCACCTCCCCCGTCCCTCAGCATGCTGGGACATATCTTTTCTATGTCTCCCCGTTATGTCCGCCCACCTCCCCCTTCCCTCGGCATGCTGGGACATATCTCTTCTATGACTCCCCGTTATGTCCGCCCACCTCCCCCTTCCCTCGGCATGCTGGGACATATCTCTTCTATGACTCCCCGTTATGTCCGCCCACCTCCCCCTTCCCTCAGCATGCTGGGGTATCTTTCTACCATGTCTCCCAAGAGGAGCTCAGATTATAACTGCTGTCCTCCTTAACACCACACATCACACTACACTACACACTACACACTACACACTACACACTACACATCACACCACACATCACACATCACACTAGACTACACACTACACACTACACACTACACACCACACATCACACATCACACATCACACTACACACTACACACTACACACTACACATCACACCACACATCACACTACACACTACACTACACACCACACATCACACTACACACTACACACTACACATCACACTACACTCTACACATCACACTACACACTACACACCACACACTTCACATCACATCACACATCACACTACACACTACACACATCACACTTCACATCACATCACACATCACACTACACACTACACACATCACACATCACACTACACATCACACCACACAACACACCACACATCACACATCACACCACACATCACACATCACACTACACTCTACACATCACACTACACACTACACACTACACACTACACACTACAAACTACACATCACACTACACACTACACACATCACACATCACACTACACATCACACCACACAACACACCACACATCATATTACACACCACACATCACACTACACATCACACATCACACCACACATCATATTACACACCACACATCACACTACACACCACACATCACACTACACACTACACTACACACCACACATCACACTACACACTACACACTACACACTACACATCACACATCACACATCACACTACACACCACACATCACACCACACTACACATCACACTACATATCACACTACACACCACACATCACACTACACACCACACATCACACTACACATCACACATCACACTACACACCACACATCACACTACATACCACACATCACACTACACACTACACATCACACCACACATCACACTACACATCACACCACACACCAAACATCACACCACACATCACACTACACACTACACATCACACTACACAACACACATACATCAAACAGTACACTACACATCACACTACACACTACACATCACACTGCACACTACACACTCACATCACACTACACACTACACACATCACACTACACATTACACATCACACTACACATCACACATCACATCACACATCACACTACACATCACACACTACACTCTACACACTGCACACTACACATCACACGTGAGAAATGAGCGCATGGATGCATGTTTATATGTTTGTATGTGTGTGTGTGTGTGTGTGTGTGTGTGTGTGTATGTATGTTAGTGTGTGTAAAATGGAGTAGAGTGGTATGGATTGTTGCCTATTTCTTCCTCCCCCTCCCTCTCTCTCTCTATCTCGGATTATTGTGTGTTCTTGTAAGCAGACATAGGGATGTGGCCGGTGTGACGTGCTGCTACCAAACAGCAGGTTAACCTAACCTTGTGACTCCCTCTCCACTTCATTCACATGGCAGATATCACTACCAGGGAAGAATGGGATATGGAATAGACGAAAGGGAGTTGGGAGAGGGTTTGAGAGAAAGGGAGGAGGGAGAGGGTTTAAGAGAAAGGGAGGAGGGAGAGGGTTTAAGAGAAATGGAGGAGGGAGAGGGTCTGAGAGAACGGGAGGAGGGAGAGGGTCTGAGAGAACGGGAGGAGGGAGAGGGTCTGCAAGAAAGGGAGGAGGGATAGGGTCTGAGAGAACGGGAGGAGGGAGAGGGTTTGAGAGAACGGGAGGAGGGAGAGGGTCTGAGAGAAAGGGAGGAGGGAGAGGGTCTGAGAGAAAGGGAGGAGGGAGAGGGTCTTAGAGAAAGGGAGGAGGGAGAGGGTCTGAGAGAACGGGAGGAGGGAGAGGGTTTGAGAGAACGGGAGGAGGGAGAGGGTCTGAGAGAAAGGGAGGAGGGAGAGGGTCTGAGAGAACGGGAGGAGGGAGAGGGTCTGAGAGAAAGGGAGGAGGGAGAGGGTCTTAGAGAAAGGGAGGAGGGAGAGGGTCTGAGAGAAAGAGAGGAGAGAAGAGTAGTGATTTGATCAGATGCAGCAAATGGATGGAGAGGAAAGGTGCATTATGACAAAGAGGGATGAAATGAGAGGAGAGAAGGAGAAGAGGAGGAGTATATTTGTGACAGTGGGCAGTTCATGGAGACCTGAGAGAAGGGTCAGGACTGGGGTGGAGCAAAGTATTGTGGGAAAGATGTCTTCTGAAAAGCCCCAGCATAACATGTCCCTGTCTCTATTTCTGTCTCTCTTTCTGTTTCTTGAAACGTTATTCTGTCTCTCCCAATGTTTTGCTGTTTCTCCAAACGTTCTTCCTTCTCCCTCAAATGTTCTTCTGTCTCCCTGAAACAAACATGCACATGTACACACGGATATCTAATTTGCTCGCTTCCTCTCTATCCACATTCCCTCTACCTATTTCATCTCCCTGCCACTCTTCAATCTTTGCGTTTTGAGGCAGAGGCAGTCTGGACTGGAGGAAGTAGTGTGTTGAGGCAGTCTGGACTGGAGGAAGTAGTGTGTTGAGGCAGAGGCAGTCTGGACTGGAGGAAACAGTGTGTTGAGGCAGTCTTTACACTGCTGTCTAGATCCTCCTCTCCTCTCCTGGTATCAATACCTTTACACTGCTGTCTAGATCCTCCTCTCCTTTCTTGGTATCAATACCTTTACACTGCTGTCTAGATCCTCCTCTCCTCTCCTGGTATCAATACCTTTACACTGCTGTCTAGATCCTCCTCTCCTCTCCTCTCCTGGTATCAATACCTTTACACTGCTGTCTAGATCCTCCTCTCCTCTCCTCTCCTGGTATCAATACCTTTACACTGCTGTCTAGATCCTCCTCTCCTCTCCTGGTATCAATACCTTTACACTGCTGTCTAGATCCTCCTCTCCTCTCTTGGTATCAATACCTTTACACTGCTGCCTAGATCCTCCTCTCCTCTCCTCGTATCAATACCTTTACACTGCTGTCTAGATCCTCCTCTCCTGGTATCAATACCTTTACACTGCTGTCTAGATCCTCCTCTCCTGTTATCAATACCTTTACACTGCTGTCTAGATCCTCCTCTCCTGTTATCAATACCTTTACACTGCTGTCTAGATCCTCCTCTCCTGTTATCAATACCTTTACACTGCTGTCTAGATCCTCCTCTCCTGGTATCAATACCTTTACACTGATGTCTAGATCCTCCTCTCCTGTTATCAATCCTACACTATGCATATCCTAGCTTCTGGGCCTGATTTAAAGGTAGTTTACTTTGGGCACGTCAGTCATCCGAAATTCCGAACAAAAAACAGTCTCCAAAACAGAAGGCGACAAAATTGAAGGCCAAAGGCTCTACATTAGAGAGAGAGGGAGAGATGGAGAGGAGGGAGAGAGAGAGACAGAGAGAGAGAGAGACAGAGAGAGAGAGAGAGAGAGAGAGAGAGAGAGAGAGAGGTAAAGAGAAACAGAGAGCGAGAATGGGAGAAAGCGAGAGAAAGAGAGCAGTCTTAGTTCAAGACATAACACCGATCCTGTGTCTGTTGACACACCTGGCTATATGCCAGCGTTGGACTGGAGAATTTAGTAGCCAAGCTGTTATTAATGGAGCATGTCATTGACTACAAAGTGGGGAATGTGTCATCTCTCCTCTCAGTGTCTGCTGTGTGATTGACTTACTGCCACAGGTGTGTGTGTGTGTGTGTGTCTTGTTTAATTCTTAGGGCTGAGATCCCGCTAAGGGGATCGATATGACAACAGCCAGTGAAAGTGCAGGGCGACAAATTCAAAACAACAGAAATCCCATAATTAAAATTCCTCTAACATAGAAGTATTGCACACCATTTTAAAGATACACTTCTTGTTAATCCCACCACAGTGTCCGATTTCAAATAGGCTTTACGACGAAAGTACCACAAACGATTATGTTAGGTCAGAGCCAAGTCACAGAAAAACACAGCCATTTTTCCTGCCAAAGAGAGGAGTCACAAAAATCAGAAATAGAGATTAGAATAGAATTAATAGAATTAATCACTATCCTTTGATGATCTTCATCAGATGACACTCATAGGACTTAATGTTACACAATACATGTATGTTTTGCTCGATAAAGTTCATATTTATATCAGAACATCTCAGTATATATTGTCGCGTTATGTTCAGTAGTTCCAAAAACATCAGGTGATTTTGCAGCGAGCCACGTCAATTTACAGAAATTCTCGTAATAAATGTTGATGAAAATACAAGTGTTATGCTTGGAATTATAGATAAATGTACACTTCTCCTTAATGCAACTGCTGTGTCAGATTTCAAAAAAGCTTTACGGAAAAAGCAAACCATGCAATAATCTGAATACGGCGCTCAGAGAACAAACAAGCCAAAAAGATATCCGCCATATTGTGAAGTCAACAGAAGTCAGAAATAACATTATTAATATTCACTTACCTTTGATGATCATCATCAGAATGCACTCCCAGGAATCCCAGTTCCACAAAAAAAAATGTTTGTTCGATAATGTCCATCATTTATGTCCAAATAGCTACTTTTGTTAGCACGTTTTGTAAACAAATCCAAAGTAACAGAGCACATTAGGAGCAGACAAAATCTCAAAAAGTTCTGTTACAGACCGTAGAAACATGTCAAACGATGTATAGAATCAATCTTTAGGATGTTTTTAAAATCTTCAATAATGTTCCAACCGGAAAATTCCTTTGTCTGTAGAAAAACAATGGAACACGAGCTACCTCTCACGTGAACGAGCGTAACGAGTTTGTGGCACTCTGCCAGATCACTGACTCAAAGAGCCCTTATGAGCCCCTCCTTTACAGTAGAAGCATCAATCTATGTTCTAAAGACTGTTGACATCCGGTGGAAGCCCTAGGAAGTGCAACACGACCAATATCCCACTGTATCTTCAATAGGGAATGAGTTGAAAAACAACCAACCTCAGATTTCCCACTTCCTGGTTGGATTACTGCCATATGAGTTCTGTTATACTCACAGATATCATTCAAACAGTTTTAGAAACTTCAGAGTGTTTTCTATCCAAATATTTCAAAAAAGCTTTACGGAAAAAGCAAACCATGCAATAATCTGAATACGGCGCTCAGAGAACAAACAAGCCAAAAAGATATCCGCCATATTGTGAAGTCAACAGAAGTCAGAAATAACATTATTAATATTCACTTACCTTTGATGATCATCATCAGAATGCACTCCCAGGAATCCCAGTTCCACAAAAAAAAATGTTTGTTCGATAATGTCCATCATTTATGTCCAAATAGCTACTTTTGTTAGCACGTTTTGTAAACAAATCCAAAGTAACAGAGCACATTAGGAGCAGACAAAATCTCAAAAAGTTCTGTTACAGACCGTAGAAACATGTCAAACGATGTATAGAATCAATCTTTAGGATGTTTTTAAAATCTTCAATAATGTTCCAACCGGAAAATTCCTTTGTCTGTAGAAAAACAATGGAACACGAGCTACCTCTCACGTGAACGAGCGTAACGAGTTTGTGGCACTCTGCCAGACCACTGACTCAAAGAGCCCTTATGAGCCCCTCCTTTACAGTAGAAGCATCAATCTATGTTCTAAAGACTGTTGACATCCGGTGGAAGCCCTAGGAAGTGCAACACGACCAATATCCCACTGTATCTTCAATAGGGAATGAGTTGAAAAACAACCAACCTCAGATTTCCCACTTCCTGGTTGGATTACTGCCATATGAGTTCTGTTATACTCACAGATATCATTCAAACAGTTTTAGAAACTTCAGAGTGTTTTCTATCCAAATATACTAATAATATGCATATATTAGCAACTGTGACTAAGTAGCAGGCAGTTTACTCTGGGCACCTCTGGGCACCTTATTCATCCAAGCTACTCAATACTGCCCCCAGACATAAAAAGATAACTAACCTTGTGGGGACACATAGTTCAGTCCCATTCAAAATCCTATTTTCCCTAACCCTAAACCTAAACCTAACCCTAGCTCCTAACCCTAAACCTAATTCTAAACAGTAATTCTAACCTTAACCCAAACCCCCTAGAAATCTCAGTTGACCTTGTGAGACTAACAAAATGTCCCCAGTTGGTCAAATCTGTTTGTTTTTTTACAAATATTTAAAGTGACTCTCTCCTCTCATCAGTTCCCCTCCTTCTCCTCTCATCATTTCCCCTCCTTCTCCTCTCATCATTTCCCCTCCTCTCCTCTCATCATTTCCCCTCCTCTCCTCTCCTCTCATCATTTTCCCTCCTCTCCTCTCATTTCCCCTCCTCTCCTCTCATCATTTCCCCTCCTCTCCTCATAATTTCCCCTCCTCTCCTCTCATCATTTCCCCTCCTTCTCCTCTCATCATTTCCCCTCCTTCTCCTCTCATCATTTCCCCTCCTTCTCCTCTCATCATTTCCCCTCCTCTCCTCTCATCATTTCCCCTCCTTTCCTCTCATCATTTCCCCTCCTTCTCCTCTCATCATTTCCCCTCCTCTCCTCTCATCATTTCCCCTCCTCTCCTCTCATCATTTCCCCTCCTCTCCTCTCATCATTTCCCCTCCTCTCCTCTCATCATTTCCCCTCCTCTCCTCTCATCATTTCCCCTCCTCTCCTCTCCTCTCATCATTTTCCCTCCTCTCCTCTCATCATTTCCCCTCCTCTCCTCTCATCATTTCCCCTCCTCTCCTCTCATCATTTCCCCTCCTCTCCTCTCATCATTTCCCCTCCTTCTCCTCTCATCATTTCCCCTCCTTCTCCTCTCATAATTTCCCCTCCTTCTCCTCTCATCATTTCCCCTCCTATCCTCTCATAATTTCCCCCCCTCTCCTCTCATCATTTCCCCTCCTTCTCTTCTCATCATTATCCCTCCTCTCCTCTCATCATTTCCCCTCCACTCCTCTCATCATTTCCCCTTCTCTCCTCTCATCATTTTCCCTCCTCTCCTCTCATCATTTCCCCTCCTCTCCTCTCATCATTTCCCCTCCTCTCCTCTCATCATTTCCCCTCCTCTCCTCTCATCATTTCCCCTCCTTCTCCTCTCATCATTTCCCCTCCTTCTCCTCTCATAATTTCCCCTCCTTCTCCTCTCATCATTTTCCCTCCTCTCCTCTCATCATTTCCCCTCCTCTCCTCTCATCATTTCCCCTCCTCTCCTCTCATCATTTCCCCTCCTTCTCCTCTCATCATTTTCCCTCCTCTCCTCTCATCATTTCCCCTCCTTTTCCTCTCATCATTTCCCCTCCTTCTCCTCTCATAATTTCCCCTCCTTCTCCTCTCATCATTTTCCCTCCTCTCCTCTCATCATTTCCCCTCCTCTCCTCTCATCATTTCCCCTCCTCTCCTCTCATCATTTCCCCTCCTTCTCCTCTCATCATTTCCCCTCCTCTCCTCTCATCATTTCCCCTCCTTCTCCTCTCATCATTTCCCCTCCTTCTCCTCTCATTTCCCCTCCTCTCCTCTCATCATTTCCCCTCCTCTCCTCTCATCATTTCCCCTCCTCTCCTCTCATCATTTCCCCTCCTCTCCTCTCATCATTTCCCCTCCTCTCCTCTCATCATTTCCCCTCCTCTCCTCTCATCATTTCCCCTCCTTCTCCTCTCATCATTTCCCCTCCTCTCCTCTCATCATTTCCCCTCCTCTCCTCTCATCATTTCCCCTCCTTCTCCTCTCATCATTTCCCCTCCTCTCCTCTCATCATTTCCCCTCCTCTCCTCTCATCATTTCCCCTCCTCTCCTCTCATCATTTCCCCTCCTTCTCCTCTCATCATTTCCCCTCCTCTCCTCTCATCATTTCCCCTCCTTCTCCTCTCATCATTTCCCCTCCTCTCCTCTCATCATTTCCCCTCCTCTCCTCTCATCATTTCCCCTCCTCTCCTCTCATCATTTCCCCTCCTTCTCCTCTCATCATTTCCCCTCCTCTCCTCTCATCATTTCCCCTCCTTCTCCTCTCATCATTTCCCCTCCTCTCCTCTCATCATTTCCCCTCCTTCTCCTCGCTGTCTTTTTGCCTGACTCTTTTTATTTACTCCATCATCTCCAGATTTCTCCTTCCTTCTCTATGGAGGGAATATCAAGGAACATAGCAGCCAGTGTAAATTCACAGAGAGGTTCTGTTTTCCTGTTTCGGTTCAGTGAAAGTTTGGTTGTTATGGGTTCAGAGTAAGTTCAGAATCAGGGAGTATGTGTGTGAGCTGATAGCTCTGTTGGGTAAACACTCCTTCAACCATGTCTTTGCTATCATAATAACTATAAAATACACCATTTATCCTGCTTCAGTCATGCCTCTGCTATCATAATTACTATACAAAACACCATTTATCCTGCTTCAGTGACGTGTCTTGTTCGAAAAGGGAGGTTCCGCCAATCCAGAGACACACACACAACTACGCAACAACCGACCCAGCCGCTGACTCAAGCGCAAACACACACACACACACACACACACACACACACACACACACACACACACACACACACACACACACACACACACACCACACACACACACACACACACACACACACACACGGCATGGAGGAGTATTTTCAATGTGGCGAATATCAGCCCTTCTCATCAAAGCCTGACCTGACGGTCTCAAGAGGGACAGTCTTTAATCCATTAATGCTGCCTCCCTCCTCTCAGGGCTGCCTGACCTGACGGTCTCAAGAGGAACAGTCTTTAAACCACTAATGCTGCCTCCCTCCTCTCAGGGCTGCCTGACCTGACAGTCTCAAGAGGGACAGTCTTTAATCCACTAATGCTCCATCCCTCTTCTTACATTCCTCCTATTTTTCCTCTCTTCTGCTGCTGTATCCCTACATCTGACCCCTACATCTGACCCCTACATCTGACCCTTACATCTAACCCCTACATCCAACCTCTACATCTAACGCCTACATCTAACCCCTACATCTATCCCCTACATCTGACCCCTACATCTAACCCCTACATCTGACCCCTACATCTAACCCTTACATCTGACCCCTACATCTGACCCCTACATCTGACCCCTACATCTAACCCCTACATCCAACCTCTACATCTAACGCCTACATCTAACCCCTACATCTATCCCCTACATCTGACCCCTACATCTAACCCCTACATCTGACCCCTACATCTAACCCTTACATCTGACCCCTACATCTGACCCCTACATCTGACCCCTACATCTAACCCCTACACCCAACCTCTACATCTAACGCCTACATCTAACCCCTACATCTATCCCCTACATCTGACCTCTACATCTAACCCCTACATCTGACCCCTACATCTGACCCATACATCTGACCCCTACATCTATCCCCTACATCTGACCCCTACATCTGACCCCTACATCTAACCCCTACATCTGACCCCTACATCTAACCCTTACATCTAACCCCTACATCTAACCCCTACATCTGACCTCTACATCTGATCTCTACATCTAACCCCTACATCTGACCTCTACATCTAACCCCTACATCCGACCCCTACATCTAACCCCTACATCTAACCCTTACATCTAACCCCTACATCTGACCTCTACATCTAACCCGTACATCTAACCCTTACATCTAACCCCTACATCTGACCCCTACATCTAACCTCTACATCTGACCCCCACATCTAAACCCTACATCTGACCTCTACATCTGACCTCTACATCTAACCTCTACCTCTGACCCATACATCTAACCTCTACATCTGAACCCTTACATCTAACCCCTACATCTAACCCCTACATCTGACCTCTCTTTTTCTCTCACTCTACTGTGTGTGTGTGTGTGTGTGTGTGTGTGTGTGTGTGTGTGTGTGTGTGTGTGTGTGTGTGTGTGTGTGTGTGTGTGTGTGTGTGTGTGTGTGTGTGTGTAGAGAGAGAGAGAGAGTGTGTGTGTCTGTGTGTTTGTGTGCTGTCATGAAGCTGTCATTTTTCTGCTGTAGTGGTGCCTGTCCCTTAGCTCTGAGATGTGATATGACAGAGGGGGAGCAGCTTTCCCTGTCAGACTGACTATGGGAATGACACTCCGCCAGGATGATGAGCGACTCTCCTGCCTTGCATGCACAACTAACCTCACTCTAAGCATGCGGTGTGTCTGTTTGTGCATGTGTGCGTGTGCGTGTGTGTGTGTGTGTGTGTGGTGTGTGTGTGTTTGTGCATGTGTGCGTGTGTCTGTTTGTTTTAGATTAACTAACTTCTTAGTAATGACTCGGGACGTCGGGTTTGATACGAAAGCTTATTTTAGTAAGAATACTTGTTTACGTTACATTTAACAACAATTGTTTTGGTACAGAGCAATGCAGGTAAGATGCTATCGGAAAGTCAGCCACAATCCCCCGCACCTGCACATAATTGGCGCGTTATCACTCATTCCTCTCGCAAGGCATTCTGGGACTTGCAGTCAAAAAGCGTAATTCAACACAACCCAATACAATTACATATGCAAATAAATCTAAAGAAATATCTTTAGATACAGCTCAAAGAATAAACTTAAACATTAACTCTGTAACACATTAAAGTTACAACATCCTCCCCCCCGATGAACAATTGTGTTCATCTAGATCTCTAGGCAGTATATCAACTGAATAGGTCTCCTCAACAAAGTCCCTGAAGCAGTACGAACTGAACATGATCTAACTAAGCCATCTCGGCCTGGAAACAGTTCCTCAATCTTTCCTAGTTTCCAGGTTTGTCTGGGTAGGTTATCTTCTCCAATGAGTACAACGTCACCCACTTTCAGTGGGGTGGGCTGTGGTGTGTCACAGCGGTGTGCTGACTTTAGATCCAGCAAGTAGTCCCTTCGCCAACTGTTCCAGAAACTGGTCACAAGTCTCTGCCTGTACTTCCATCTGCGTGTCATTTCCCCCTTGTTTAACGTTGGGTGCTGAGTGTCAGCTGCTCCAGAATGCATCACCTTCTCATGTTGGTACTGTATCAGCATTTCTGAGTATCTGGACTTATTGGGCAGAACCCATGGGTGCTGCTCTCTGAATGTGAAGTTGGACTGTTGCAGTCTTCCTCCTACACTGAGTAGTTCGTGTTCGTCCAGAAAAGGTTTCAGTTCTCTGATTTTACAGTCATTGTTTAGGCTTTTTCCTGCCTTCAGTAGTTTGATCTCCTGTCCGAAACTCTGTTGTTGTGTTACCTTAATCCAGTACTTTTCTGCATCGAACAGTTCGTCAGCAGTCAGTTCACCTTGCATCTTTATGGTTGTACGAGCATTGGCTATGAATCTCTTTATCCAGGCGGTGACTCTGAACACTCTTTTCAGTTTGCTGTACCTTTCAAGCTCCAACACAGGTTCAGTGCTGTCTGTGCTGTTTGCTGCGAGTTGTACAGTAACCTGGCAACTGGACTTGAGTTCTATATTCACCTCTTCCGGAACCTTGTTATCATCAGTCTCTTCGGACTGATTGGGTGATGTCAGAATTCTGGGTCCATTCCACCATAGCTCGCTCTGTGTCAAGTTTCTAACAGTTTGTCCTCTTGTAGGGAGGTCAGCTGGATTAGTTTTCCCTTCAATATGTGACCATGACTCTGGATTGGTCAAGGACTGGATCTCCGTCACTCTGTTTGCAACAAACTGTTTCCATTTCTGAGCTGAGCTGCAAATCCAATGCAGCACGATCATCGAGTCTGTCCACATGTTAATCTGTTTTTCTTCCATTTTCAGTGTGGTCATCAAGTTGTTTGCTAGTCTCGCTCCAATCACAGCTCCCATGAGCTCCAGGCGTGGCAGCGTCATTTTCTTAAGTGGGGCTACCCTGGACTTGGATGCGACTAGACTTGTTGTTTCCCTGTCTTGTGACTCACCTTGCAAGTAAGCTACTGCACTGTAAGCCCTTTCACTTGCATCACAGAACACGTGTAGTTTCAGGGTGTGGTTATTCTGTGGCCGCATGTCTGTTCTGTACCACCTTGGTATGGTGAGCTGGTGTAACTGGGGTAGTTCTGAACACCACTGTTGCCATTCTCGTGTCAGATCAGGTGGTAATTCTTCGTCCCAGCTGAGTCCCCTCTCCCACATTTCCTGGAACATGCACTTGATCCTGATGGTGAAGGGAGTTAAGAAACCAAGAGGGTCGAAGACACGTGCAGACGACTGCAGAACACTTCTCTTTGTGTTTTCCTTTTGCTTTAGAATGCTCAGTAGCGGCCTGAGGTCAAACACAAAGTCATCCGTTTCCGGCCTCCATACTAAACCTAAAACCTTCAGCACTACTCCTTGTGTTTGTAACATCAACGGGTGGTCAGTTGTCGTACTCTCCTCCCATTTTGTTTTCAATTCAGGAGAATTGGTCATCCATTTGCAGAGGTCCATGCCTGCATTCGACAGCATTCGCTTTGCAGTTGTTGTCACAAGGTAAGCCTCTTCAACATTGCGTGAACTTGCAATGAAGTCATCTACGTAGAGTGACTCACTCAGTATCTCTACAACTTCTGGTTGTTCTGTTTCATATTGTTTCAGGTGCTTCCTGATTGTAGCTGCCAGCAAAAATGGACTTGGGGAAGCTCCAAATACCACTCTTTTCATCCTCAGCACACGCAGCTCCTCTTCATTTTCTCCCCTTGGTGGGCCAGTGAGCCATAGAAATCTCACGGCGTCTCTGTCTCTCTCTGCTAGGGATATCTGCAGGAAAGCTTTCTTGATGTCTGCCATGAATGCGATCTCATGTAGTCTGAACTTTATCAGAACGCTGAGCAGATCCGGATTCAGGTTCGGTCCTGTGAGTAGACAGTCATTGAGAGATGGACAGCCATCTTCATGGGACGAGGCATCAAACACCACTCTCAGTTTTGTTGTCACCTTATCTTCTCTGAGTACTGCATGGTGAGGTAAGTAGTATTTTACGTTGTCTGCACTTGATGCGTTGTCCTTGGGCACGTCCTCTGCCATATCTTGTTGTAAGTAGTCTTCTACTACTTCATTGTATCTGCTGTACAACGTCACATCCTTCTTCAGCCTTTTCTTCAGACATTCAAACCGTTTCTTGGCGATTCTATAGTTGTCTTGGAGTTCTGGTATTTCTCGTTTCCATGGCAACTCCACATGGTATCGCCCATCTTTGAAGGTGGTTGTTTCCTCAAACCTTTGTAGAGCCTCGGTTTCCTCTGAGTTCTGTGTTTTCTCGCTTAGAATACCCAGAGACTCAAGCTCCCAGAATGCATGCAGTTGCTTGGAGACTAGTGTGTCTTCATCAAGTGGGATGAACATGCAAGTTGCCTCGGCGACACTTGACATGGACACGGGTCCCTGCACCGACCATCCAAAGGTGCTCTCTAAAGCAACTAGCGTCTCCGTCAGTCGCTCCACTCTGCCTGATACTATCTGCCAGTAGTAGTCTGCTCCTATCAGGACAGAGAGTTCAGGATCATTGTCATCTCCTGGAAAGTCTGCGAGCTGCAGTCCCCTTTTACTGAGCTCATGCTGAATCCGTTCACCAGGAACCTTCATCACAGCTGTGCACACTTGTGGGGTTTCAATTGCCTCTATCTCTATTCTCTGCTGTTTGTCCCAGACATTCTCCAAGATGACTTTCACTGTGTTGCGTTGGGACGTTGCTGGGGCAGAGGAGCCAAACGTGTGAAGAGTGAGTGCCTCTTGTCTGATTACTGGTAGCTTCAAGCCCTTCACAAGGTTTTCATGTATGAAGCTTCTCTGACTGCCTCCATCTAGTAAGCAACGAGCTATCTTCCTGCCCGATGGGCCTTCTACCCATGCCTTTGCCGTTTGTAGCAACACAGTGTTCTGTCCATCTGGCTTCATCTTCACTGAATGGGGAATAACTGAGGAAACAACAGCATCTACAGAAACAGTAGGGGGTTGCACCTCCCTCCTCTTACTGGTACAAACCGCAATGTGATGTCTGCTTCCACATGTTGCACATGACACATCTTTGACTTTACAGAATTTTGCTATGTGTCTCTGTCCTAAACATACAAAGCATCTTCCCATGTTCTTTAGTTTCTCTTTGCGTGTAGCAATATTGTAGTCAGTGCAGTTTTCTGATTTGTGGTCTGCACTGTCACAAAATAGACACGTTTGTTGTTCCTTCTGGCTGGTTGTATGCAGTGCTGCAGCAGAGGGCATGTTGGGTCTTTTTGTTTTCATTTCATTGGAGAAGCATGACTTGTTCCATGGTTTGCTCTCTTTCTGTTGGTTGTATGATCTTGTCATTTGTAGCGCTCGCTCCCTGCTCTGAACCTCTTTCTGTAGGAAACTGATAACCTCAGACACTTTCCATTCATCATCTACTCCCCTCTGACGACTATAGTCAAGAGCTATGTCCTCTGGAATCATCTGCAGTAAGATTGGGCATAGTAGGCTTCCATAGGTTTCTGACATTACACCCAGTGATTCCAGGCTCCTAATCTGAATTTCACATTCATCATATAGCTGCCTCAATGCATTTAGATCAGAGGATTTCTTCACAGGTGTGAGATTCAGCAGCTTTGACATATGAGCACTAATCACAAGATCTTTCCTTCCAAATCTGCTCTTGAGTAGAGCGATTGCATTATCATAGTTCATGTCTGTTAACATCAGTCCTGCTACTGCCTTTGCAGCTGGTCCAGTGAGATATGTTTTCAGATAGGTAAACTTCTCTTTTTTACACAGTGAATCATTGTTGTGAATAGCAGTCTCATATTGGCTCCAAAACTCCTGCCACATACTGACATCTCCATAGAATTTCTCAATAATCAACTTCGGAAGCCTTACTGATTGTCTCTGTGATATGTTTGAGTTAGCGTCACTCACCCGGGCTGGTAGTGGATTGACGTCCTGTTTCTTCGTTATCACTCTTTGTGCACGGCTCTTCAGCATGATAATGCGTTCTTTGTAATCCTCCGTGCATGCAATCTCTGCCTCCAATCCGTCCAATGGCGTTAACTGTTCAATTCCACGATCGAGCTCAAACAAACTGTCCTCCTTAGCGGATAGCAATTCCAACAATGTACTCAAGTGATCGGTATCCGGATTTGACTGGGATATTTCCACGTCAATCTGATTCAAAATCCGCGTTGTTGCGCCTCGAATGGTACCCCGCTTTCGTCTCATTCTTTCTGCTTCATGCCGACGTTCCTCCTCAGCCATTTCAGCCACTTCTTCGTCGCAGCTCATATCCCGGGTTTCGGCACCAAATTTTAGATTAACTAACTTCTTAGTAATGACTCGGGACGTCGGGTTTGATACGAAAGCTTATTTTAGTAAGAATACTTGTTTACGTTACATTTAACAACAATTGTTTTGGTACAGAGCAATGCAGGTAAGATGCTATCGGAAAGTCAGCCACAATCCCCCGCACCTGCACATAATTGGCGCGTTATCACTCATTCCTCTCGCAAGGCATTCTGGGACTTGCAGTCAAAAAGCGTAATTCAACACAACCCAATACAATTACATATGCAAATAAATCTAAAGAAATATCTTTAGATACAGCTCAAAGAATAAACTTAAACATTAACTCTGTAACACATTAAAGTTACAACAGTTTGTGCATGTGTGCGTGTGTGTCTGTTTGTGCATGTGTGCGCGTGCGTGTGCGTGTGTGTGTGTGTGTGCGTGTGTGTGTGTGTGTGTGTGTGTGTGTGTGTGTGTGTGTGCGTGTGTGTGTGCGCGTGTGTGTGTGTGTGTGGGTTAATTAGGTTGTAATTTTACATTATGTACATTTCAATTGAAAGTATTCAGTTGTACAACTGACTAGGTATGGCATTTTCCCTTGTAATAAGCAGTGGCAGCAGCATGTGTGATGAGTCAAAAGAGTTGGCTGAGGTTCAGTGCACAATGAGGTTCAATGCAAATAGTGTGTAGCTATTTGGATAACTATTTAGCATTCTGATGGCTTGTGGGTAGAGGCTGTTCAGCAGTCTGATGGCTTGGGGGTAGAAGCTGTTCAGCAGTCTGATGGCTTGTGGGTAGAGGCTGTTCAGCAGTCTGATGGCTTGGGGGTAGAAGCTGTTCAGCAGTCTGATGGCTTGGGGGTAGAAGCTGTTCAGCAGTCTGATGGCTTGGAGGTAGAGGCTGTTCAGCAGTCTGATGGCTTGGAGGTAGAAGCTGTTCAGCAGTCTGATGGCTTGGGGGTAGAAGCTGTTCAGCAGTCTTATGATTTGGGGGTAGAAGCTGTTCAGCAGTCTTATGGTTTGGGGGTAGAAGCTGTTCAGCAGTCTGATGGCTTGGGGGTAGAAGCTGTTCAGCAGTCTGATGGCTTGGGGGTAGAAGCTGTTCAGCAGTCTTATGATTTGGGGGTAGAAGCTGTTCAGCAGTCTGATGGCTTGGGGGTAGAAGCTGTTCAGCAGTCTGATGGCTTGTGGGTAGAAGCTGTTCAGCAGTCTGATGGCTTGGAGGTAGAAGCTGTTCAGCAGTCTTATGATTTGGGGGTAGAAGCTGTTCAGCAGTCTGATGGCATGGGGGTAGAAGCTGTTCAGCAGTCTTATGATTTTGGGGTAGAAGCTGTTCAGCAGTCTGATGGCTTGGGGGTAGAAGCTGTTCAGTAGTCTTATGGTTTGGGGGTAGAAGCTGTTCACCAGTCTGATCTTTTGGTGGTAGAAGCTGTTCAGCAGTCTGATGGCTTGGGGGTAGAAGCTGTTCAGCAGTCTGATGGCTTGGGGGTAGAAGCTGTTCAAGGTCCTGTTGGTGCCTCGGTACCGCTTGCCCAGTGGGGACACAAGTTAACTGAACAAAGCATTCATAGCGCCCTATAAAATTGTTTTTTATTTCTTGCCTGATTCCATTTAGTCTTTTTCCAAAATGTAATTTTCTCTTTTGTTTTTTTTAAATAATCGATAAACAACCAAATTGGATGTTCTAAGTCCACAACAATGAGATCACTTTTGAGTTCAGGGGATTTTTGGGGAAGGCCTTTCCATCTACCAGAGGAAGGTTTTCATTAGCATCATTGCTAACAACAACACAAAGTAGACACAGCTTTAATACTCGTGTTGACTCATAACCCTCAGTCCCCGTCGTTATATCCACAGGGCGGGCAGGTTGAATAAAGAGAAAACAATGCATGAAAAAAAATCCATGAATGTATGATTCTTGTGCAATTCATATCTATAGGCTACATTGAGGTTTTTCTTTCGTTCTGTTTATGTGGCATTCGTGCACACACATGTTGCTATGGTCACCAGGGAGTGTAGGAAGTTAGCATAAAGCTTAAGTAAGAATTCTGTCCATGTACCCACATGTCAATATTTTGGGATTAGTGAATGCCAGAATGTAGTTATTTTGTTAGATACACTACATACCAAAGTATGTGGACACTGGTACATCGAACCTATCATTCCAACTTCATGGAAGTTGGTCCCCCCTTTTCTGCTGTAACAACCCCCAACTCTTCTGGGAAGGATTTCCACTAGATGCTGGAACATTGCTGTGGGGACTTGCTTCCATTAACCCACAAGAGCATTAGTGAGGTCAGGCACTGATGTTGGGAGATTAGGCCTGGCTCACAGTCAGTGTTCCAATTCAGTCAAGTTCATCCACACCAATCTCAACAAACCATTTCTGTATGGACCTCGCTTTGTGCACGGGGGCATTGTTATGCTTAAACAGGAAAGTGCCTTCCCCAAAAACTGTTGCCACGAAGTTTGAAGCATAGAATTGTCTAGAATGTCATTGTATGCTGTAGCGTGAAGATTTCCATTCACTGGAACTAAAGGGCCTAGCTCGAACCATGAAAAACAGTCCACAACCATTATTCCTCCTCCACCTAACTTTACAGTTCACACCATGCATTGGGGCAGGTAGTGTTCTCCTGGCATCTGCCAAACCTAGATTAGTCTGTTGGACTGCCAGATGGTGAAGCATGATTCATCACTTCAAAGAACGCATTTCCACTTCTCCAGAGACCAATGGCGGCGAGCTTTAAACCACTCCAGTCGACACTTGGCATTTCACATGGTAATCTGAGGCTTGTGTGTGGCTGCTCGACCATGGAAAGCCATTTCATGAAACTCCTGACGAACAGTTCTTGTGCTGATGTTGCTTCCAGAGGCAGTTTGGAACTCGGTAGGGGCAGTTTGGAACTCGGTAGAGGCAGTTTGGAACTCGGTAGAGGCAGTTTGGAACTCGGTAGAGGCAGTTTGGAACTCGGTAGATGCAGTTTGGAACTCGGTAGAGGCAGTTTGGAACTCGGTAGAGGCAGTTTGGAACTCGGTGGAGGCAGTTTGGAACTCGGTAGAGGCAGTTTGGAACTCGGTAGAGGCAGTTTGGAACTCGGTAGAGGCAGTTTGGAACTCGGTAGAGAGTGTTGCAACCGAGGACAGATGATTTTCATGCTACTACACGCTTCAGCAGTCGGCGGTCCCTTTCTGTGAGCTTTTGTGGCCTACCACTTCCCAGCTGAGCCGTTGTTGCTCCTAGAAGTTTCCACTTCATAATAACAGCACTTACAGTTGACTTGTAAGGCCATTCTACTGCCAATGTTTGTCAATGGAGATTTCCTTGCTGTGTTAAACTTGATTTTATACACCTGTCAGCAACGGGTGTGGCCGAAATAGCCAAATCCACCCATTTGAAATGGTGTCAATACTTTTGTATATATAGTGTACTTCTCATTGCAAGTGTCACTAATAATCAAACCTGACTTCTGTAATCTGCCAGTACCTCCACTCGGGCATGTGTGTGTGTGTGTGTGTGTGTGTGTGTGTGTGTGTGTGTGTGTGTGTGTGTGTGTGTGTGTGTGTGTGTGTGTGCATGTGTGTGATGTATGTGATGTGTGTTTGTGGCACGTGCATCTCCATAGAGCCCAGGGATCGTAGTGAAGGCCAGAGGATGAAGGGGACGTGTGATGTCACATGACCCAACCAAATGTTACAGACAAAGACATATAGCTACCGTATCCCTGGAGACTACTGGCTCCTCCTAGATCTGTTATGTCCAAACTATACCCCCTCGGTCTACATTAGTTGATGTGGGAATAGTTAGCATAACCGAGATGATGTCTGAACCATGTATGGAGATCAGTAGTTGTCATAACCAGGAAGCGATCTACTGATCCTCTGGTTATGATGTCAGACATGAAACAGACGGGATGTTTTGTTGACCCCCTCATCATAGAGTGTGTTGTGTTTTTGTGGCTGGGACATCATGAATCTGTTTTCAAGTGCCTATTCACAGTTCTGTGTGGGAAGATGGCACCGTGCTGTACGGCTGCCGTCTTGTGAGCTGCGACCCAATTTTGCTATTTTGTGTTTTTTGTTTGTTGGCGTTTATACTTTTTTAATGATTTGACAATAACTTTTGAACATCAGATTGGCAGGTACTAACCTCAATTCCATCTTCAACTTTGACTTCGACTCATCTGCCCTGGGCTCTTTGTGTAATTCCAACCTAATTTTTCAGGCTATCCATGAGGAAACGCAGGCGAAAAGAGGCAGGGGAGGGTAACCCTGGGGTGATTAAGGTCGGAAGGGAAAACCGATCACCTCTTCCCTCCATTCTATTGGCTAACAGTCAATTACGGATTTACAAAGGAAGACCCAGCCCTGATCTGCCCAACGATGTCTCTCTACCAGACGAACTCAGTGCATTTTATGCACCTTTTGACAACATCATCACCAACCTAAAGCACGAGGGCCCCCACTGACCCATGGGACTAGGTGGTTTCGCTCTCCGAAGCCGAAGTGAATAAGGTTTTTAATCAGTTCAAAACTCGGCCACAGGGCTCGTTCTCAGAGCAATGAGCAGAACAACTGACAGGCACGTTCAACTGTCATTTTCAACCTCTCCTCGTCCCAGTCTATAATCCCCGGGTCTCAAGCTGACCACCATCGTTCCTGTTCCCGAGAACTCTGAGGCTTCCTGCCACAATGACTACCACCCTGTAGCACTCACCTCTGTAATCAGGAAGTGATGACTACCACCCTGTAGCACTCACAATCTGTCATCGTGAAGTGATGACTACCACCCTGTAGCACTCACCTCTGTAATCAGGAAGTGATGACTACCACCCTGTAGCACTCACAATCTGTCATCGTGAAGTGATGACTACCACCCTGTAGCACTCAAAATCTATCATCAGGAAGTGATGACTACCACCCTGTAGCACTCACAATCTGTCATCAGGAAGTGATGACTACCACCCTGTAGCACTCACAATCTGTCATCAGGAAGTGATGACTACCACCCTGTAGCACTCACAATCTGTCATCGTGAAGTGATGACTACCACCCTGTAGCACTCACCTCTGTAATCAGGAAGTGATGACTACCACCCTGTAGCACTCACAATCTGTCATCGTGAAGTGATGACTACCACCCTGTAGCACTCACCTCTGTAATCAGGAAGTGATGACTACCACCCTGTAGCACTCACAATCTGTCATCAGGAAGTGATGACTACCACCCTGTAGCACTCACCTCTGTCATCAGGAAGTGATGACTACCACCCTGTAGCACTCACAATCTGTCATCGTGAAGTGCTTTAAAAGGCTGGTTTTAAGACCAGGGGATGGGCAACTTTTAAGTTTTAGAGTTAATTCCGTGCAATTCAACACATCTTGCCATGGGGTGTAGAGAAGATTTAGCTAATTTTATAACACATTTCATGCAATTCTACTCATTTTGCCATGGTGGTGGAGAGAAGATTTTGCTAATTTTATAACACATTTCATGCAATTCTACTCATTTTGCCATGGGGTGGAGAGACAAAATCTCTGTTTTACCCTCATTTCTTGCAATGCACATTTTGCCATAGGATAGAGAGAAATGTTTTGAATACGAGTGAGACTGACTAATGCAATCAATGGGGCCCCCTGGCCGGTAATTCGACCATGATAGCTGGCCGCTAAAACAATTTTAGCAATCACATCTTTTTTCGCTGACATGGGCTAATTGACTGACTATCAGGGGGGGGTTGATCCGAGGGCCTTCAAAGGGGGGCCCGCCAGTTGCCCATCCCTGCCCTAGACCCACTCGAATTTGCATATCACCTCAACAGACTATAGTGCCCTCAAAGCTCATCAATAAGCTAAGGATCCTGGGACTAAACACCTCCCTCTGCAACTAGATCCTGGATCGCCCCCAGGTAGTAAGGGTAGGTAACAACACGTCTGCCACACTGATCCTCTACACTGGGGCCCCTCAGGGGTGTGTACTTAGTCCCATACTGTACTACCTGTTCACCCACGACTGTGTGGCCGTGCACGACTCCAACACCATAATCATAATTTGCTGACGGCACAACGGTGGTAGGTCTGATCACCGGCAACGATGAGACAGCCTATAGAGAGGAGGTCAGAGACCTGGTAGTGTGGTGCCAGGACAACAACCTCTCCCTCTCCCTCAACATGGGAAAGACAAAGGAGCTTATCGTGGACTACAGGAAACAGATGGCCGAACAGGCCAGCTTCCACATCAACAGGGCTGCAGTGGAGCGGGACGAGAGCTTCGACTTCCTTTGTGTCCAAATCACATAAGGACTTAAAATGGTCCACAGACGCAAACAGTCGTAAAGAAGGCACGACAGTACCTCTTCACCCCTCGGCAGGTTGAAATGATTTGTCGTGGTTCCTCAAAACGTTCTACAGCTGCACCATTGAGAGCATCTTGACTGGCTGCATCACCGCTTGGTATGGCATTGGCACCGCCATTGATCGCCTGGCGCTACAGAAGGTGGTGCGGACAGCCCAGTACATCACTGGGGCAGAGCTCCCTGCCATCAAGGACCTCTATTATCAGGCGGTGTGAAAGGAAGACATGGGAAATTGTTAAAGACTCCAACCACTGAACAGCTTCTTATCCCCAAGCCAGACGACTGCTAAATAGCTAACAAAGTGACTTCACATACTATTTAAATGTTATTACAATTTGTGCAATGTCTCTATGTACATTCTACACACTTACACAATCATCATATACACTGCTACTCTGTTTATTTGTATTATTTATTTAACCTTTATTTAACTAGGCAAGTCAGTTAAAGAACAAATTCTTATTTACAATGTCGGCCTACACCAGGCCAAACCCAGACGACGCTGGGCCAATTGTGCGTCTTTAACGGCAGATCTCCTCTTCGTCTGAAGAGGAGTAAGGATCGGACCAAGATGCAGCGTGGTAAGTGTCCATAACTTTAATCAAAGAAAGCACTGAACACAGAATACAAAAATAACAAAAGAACCGTGAAGAAACGAAACCGAAACAGTACCGTGTGGCGACAAACACACACACGGAAACAAACACCCACCAACCAACAGTGAAACCCAGGCTACCTAAGTATGATTCTCAATCAGAGACAACTAATGACACCTGTCTCTGATTGAGAACCATACTAGGCCGAAACATAGAAATCCCCAAAATCATAGAAAAACAAACATAGACTGCCCACCCCAACTCACGCCCTGACCATACTAAATAAAGACAAAACAAAGGTCAGAACATGACAGCGTCACCCTATGGGACTCCCAATCACATCCGGTTGTGATACAGCCTAGATTCGAACCAGGGTGTCTGTAGTGACACCTATAGCACTGAGATGCAGAGCCTTAGACCACTGTGCCATATATCCTGATGCCTAGTCACCTTACCCCTATACATATCTAACCCTACCACTCCAGTATCCCTGCACATTTTAAATATGGTGTTGGCACTGACCATGGAACTGACCCTGTATATAGCTACTGACCCTGGAACTGACCCTGTACTGTATATAGCTACTGACCCTGGAACTGACCCTGTATATAGCTACTGACCCTGGAACTGACCCTGTATATAGCTACTGACCCTGTATATAGCTACTGACCCTGTATATAGCTACTGACCCTGTATATAGCTACTGACCCTGTATGTAGCTACTGACCCTGCATATAACTACTGACCCTGGAACTGACCCTGTATATAACTACTGACCCTGTATATAACTACTGACCCTGGAACTGACCCTGTATATAACTACTGACCCTGTATATAGCTACTGAGCCTGTATATAGCTACTGACCCTGTATATAGCTACTGACCCTGTATGTAGCTACTGAGCCTGTATATAGCTACTGACCCTGTATATAACTACTGACCCTGTATGTAGCTACTGACCCTGTATATAACTACTGACCCTGTATGTAGCTACTTACCCTGTATATAACTACTGACCCTGTATGTAGCTACTGAGCCTGTATATAGCTACTGACCCTGTATATAACTACTGACCCTGTATGTAGCTACTGAGCCTGTATATAGCTACTGACCCTGTATATAGCTACTGACCCTGTATATAGCTACTGACCCTGGAACTGACCCTGTATATAGCTATTGACTCTGTATATAGCTACTGACCCTGTATATAACTACTGACCCTGGAACTGTCCCTGTATATAACTACTGACCCTGGAACTGACCCTGTATATAACTACTGACCCTGTATATAACTACTGACCCTGGAACTGACCCTGTATATAACTACTGAACCTGTATATAGCTACTGACCCTGTATGTAGCTACTGAGCCTGTACATAGCTACTGACCCTGTATATAGCTACTGACCCTGTATATAGCTACTGACCCTGGAACTGACCCTGTATATAGCTACTGACTCTGTATATAGCTACTGACCCTGTATATAGCTACTGACCCTGTATATAGCTACTGACCCTGTATATAGCTACTGACCCTGGAACTGACCCTGTATATAGCTGCTGTTCCTGGAACTGACACTGTATATAGCTACTGACCCTGGAACTGACCCTGTATATAGCTACTGACCCTGGGACTGACCCTGTATATAGCTACTGACCCTGGAACTGTCCCTGTATATAGCTACTGACCCTGGGACTGACCCTATGTATATAGCTACTGTTCCTGGAACTGACCCTGTATATAGCTACTGACCCTGGAACTGACCCTGTATATAGCTACTGACCCTGGAACTGTCCCTGTATATAGCTACTGACCCTGGGACTGACCCTATGTATATAGCTACTGACAATGGAACTGACCCTGTATATAGCTACTGTTCCTGGAACTGTCCCTGTATATAGCTACTGACCCTGGGACTGACCCTATGTATATAGCTACTGTTCCTGGAACTGTCCCTGTATATAGCTACTGACCCTGGGACTGACCCAATGTATATAGCTACTGACCCTGGAACTGTCCCTGTATATAGCTACTGACCCTGGAACTGTCCCTGTATATAGCTACTGTTCCTGGAACTGTCCCTGTATATAGCTACTGACCCTGGGACTGACCCAATGTATATAGGGGTGGCAGGGTAGCCTAGTGGTTAGAGTGTTGGACTAGTAACCGGAAGGTTGCGAGTTCAAACCCCCGAGCTGACAAGGTACAAATCTGTCGTTCTGCCCCTGAACAGGCAGTTAACCCACTGTTCCCAGGCCGTCATTGAAAATAAGAATTTGTTCTTAACTGACTTGCCTGGTTAAATAAAGGTTAAATAAAAAAAAATAAAAAAATAGCTACTGTTCCTGGAACTGTCCCTGTATATAGCTACTGACCCTGGGACTGACCCTATGTATATAGCTACTGTTCCTGGAACTGTCCCTGTATATAGCTACTGACCCTGGGACTGACCCAATGTATATAGCTACTGACCCTGGAACTGTCCCTGTATATAGCTACTGTTCCTGGAACTGTCCCTGTATATAGCTACTGACCCTGGGACTGACCCTATGTATATAGCTACTGTTCCTGGAACTGTCCCTGTATATAGCTACTGACCCTGGGACTGACCCTGTATATAGCTACTGACCCTGGAACTGTCCCTGTATATAGCTACTGACCCTGGGACTGACCCTATGTATATAGCTACTGACCCTGGGACTGACCCTATGTATATAGCTACTGACCCTGGAACTGTCCCTGTATATAGCTACTGACCCTGGGACTGACCCTATGTATATAGCTACTGTTCCTGGAACTGTCCCTGTATATAGCTACTGACCCTGGAACTGACCCTATGTATATAGCTACTGTTCCTGGAACTGTCCCTGTATATAGCTACTGACCCTGGGACTCACCCTATGTATATAGCTACTGACCCTGGAACTGACCCTATGTATATAGCTACTGACCCTGGAACTGTCCCTGTATATAGCTACTCACCCTGGAACTGACCCTATGTATATAGCTACTGACCCTGGAACTGTCCCTGTATATAGCTACTGACCCTGGGACTGACCCTATGTATATAGCTACTGTTCCTGGAACTGTCCCTGTATATAGCTACTGACCCTGGGACTGACCCTATGTATATAGCTACTGTTCCTGGAACTGCCCCTGTATATAGCTACTGACCCTGGAACTGTCCCTGTATATAGCTACTGACCCTGGGACTGACCCTATGTATATAGCTACTGACCCTGGAACTGTCCCTGTATATAGCTACTCACCCTGGAACTGACCCTATGTATATAGCTACTGACCCTGGAACTGTCCCTGTATGTAGCTACTGACCCTGGGACTGACCCTATGTATATAGCTACTGTTCCTGGAACTGTCCCTGTATATAGCTACTGACCCTGGGACTGACCCTATGTATATAGCTACTGTTCCTGGAACTGTCCCTGTATATAGCTACTGACCCTGGGACTGACCCTATGTATATAGCTACTGTTCCTGGAACTGTCCCTGTATATAGTTACTGACCCTGCGACTGACCCTATGTATATAGCTACTGTTCCTGGAACTGTCCCTGTATATAGCTACTGACCCTGGGACTGACCCTATGTATATAGCTACTGTTCCTGGAACTGTCCCTGTATATAGCTACTGACCCTGGAACTGTCCCTGTACTGTATATAGCTACTGTTCCTGGAACTGTCCCTGTACTGTATATAGCTACTGTTCCTGGAACTGTCCCTGTATATAGCTACTGACCCTGGGACTGACCCTATGTATATAGCTACTGTTCCTGGAACTGTCCCTGTATATAGCTACTGACCCTGGAACTGTCCCTGTACTGTATATAGCTACTGTTCCTGGAACTGTCCCTGTATATAGCTACTGACCCTGGGACTGACCCTATGTATATAGCTACTGTTCCTGGAACTGTCCCTGTATATAGCTACTGACCCTGGGACTGACCCTATGTATATAGCTACTGTTCCTGGAACTGTCCCTGTATATAGCTACTGACCCTGGAACTGTCCCTGTACTGTATATAGCTACTGTTCCTGGAACTGTCCCTGTATATAGCTACTGACCCTGGGACTGACCCTATGTATATAGCTACTGTTCCTGGAACTGTCCCTGTATATAGCTACTGACCCTGGGACTGACCCTGTATATAGCTACTGTTCCTGGAACTGTCCCTGTATATAGCTACTGACCCTGGGACTGACCCTATGTATATAGCTACTGTTCCTGGAACTGTCCCTGTATATAGCTACTGACCCTGGAACTGTCCCTGTATATAGCTACTGTTCCTGGAACTGTCCCTGTATATAGCTACTGTTCCTGGAACTGTCCCTGTATATAGCTACTGTTCCTGGAACTGTCCCTGTATATAGCTACTGAACCTGGGACTGACCCTATGTATATAGCTACTGTTCCTGGAACTGTCCCTGTATATAGCTACTGTTCCTGGAACTGTCCCTGTATATAGCTACTGTTCCTGGAACTGTCCCTGTATATAGCTTACCTACTTTCTTGTGTTCTTCTTATGTATTTTTCTCATGTGTTGGTTTGTTTCTTTTTGTAAACAGTACAGTGAAATGCTTTCCTGTGTGTGTGTGTGTGTGTGTGTGTGTGTGTGTGTGTGTGTGTGTGTGTGTGTGTGTGTGTGTGTGTGTGTGTGTGTGTGTATGTGTGTGTGTATGTGTGTGTGTGTGTGTGTGTGTGTGTGTGTGTGTGTGTGTGTCTCTGATGGCTTTGTGATGAACTACAGTATGTGACAACTTCTCTCTTCCAATCCTTTGATTCTGAAAGATAAAGTATAGTATCAATATTTGTGTGGGATATGTGTTACCATGACAACTGCACAACCTCTGACCTCAACATCAGAAGTCATTGCTCCACACCTGTTGTGTTGCTGTGAAACCCACCTGTTGCCGTGGAAACACAGACACACACACACACACACACACACACACATACACACATACACACATACACACACATCAGGAACAGTTTGGGGCGAGTTATAGAGACATGCTTGGAATCTAGATGAGCTGAGCCATGCAATCTGTTCAGCACGCCTGCCAGAGAGTGACTCAGAACAATTTGTTTGTTTCCTTAAAGGACCGCAGTGTGTAAACCGCAAACACACATACACACACACGCACAGATTCACAAACACTCACATGCACTCAGATACACACACACACACACGCAAACACATACACATACACCGACACACAGTTTGTTTGTGGCTGTTGCAGAGAGAGAGAGAGAGAGAGAGAGAGAGAGAGAGAGAGAAAGGCTTCCACCAGCCTTGTATTAAAGCTCCATTTGTTTCACATTAGTGAACATCAAACAGAATCCCCCATTATCATGATCACCAGAAAGAGAGAAGCTCAAGGGGTATGGATCATGAGCTCATGGGCTCCTGAGTTCTTCTGAAAAAAAATATATAATTATAGTTGGATAAATGTAGATCAACTTTTTTTTCTTCCCGCAAGGACTTATACATGATACAACCCTCTACATCAAAACCTTCAATCCAAATCAAAATTCCATGCCTAAAACCTTGATTTTGGTTTAAATTACCCGAATGGATTCTTACTACCAAGGACAGTCGAGAAAATAAATTAAAACCTGCAGACAAAACACAGCGGAAACCTGGAAATACAACACAAACATGAGTGAGTTCAGTCTGAACCTACTTCTGAAGCCAAAAAATAAAAGACAATAATCTCTCGGTATTTTTGTTATACTATAAACCTTAATAAATAAGGCTACTAAGCTTCCAAGCAGCTAGGACAAACTGACCTGGCTGCAACTTCAGCCTAACCAGCAGAGTTTCCCAGCCTCCCCGACCCCAAACACAGAGGCCTTTGAGGCTCCCTGCTCCACTAGCGTGTCCCTGGGCAGATGTCATCACGGTACAGCACCCCTTGGATATTAGAAATAACACGGAAGAAGCACTAAAAGAAGATCCTCAAGGAGAATCCAGAGATACTATTTGATGACAGCTACAAAGAGAAGGGAACATGAGAGATTTTACATTTTCCCGACAGACCATCCCCTGGAATGGCACAGTGATATGCTTACTTAAACAAGCCCTTATTAACCAACAGTGCCCGTTCAAGAAAGAGTTAAGAAAATATTGATCAAAATAAACTAAATTATAGAATTATTCAAAGTAACACAATAAAATAACAATAACGAGGCTATATACAGGGGGTACCGAGTCAATGTGCGGGGGTACAGGTTAGTGGAGGCACTCAAGGGAGTGATTAAAAAAGCTTCTTCCACTTTCCCCAATGAAAAAGCGGTTATCTCCATTCAGCTACGACGAAAATAGTTGAATGCTAGCATTTCCTGGGACTGTGCCTCGAAACCTAATATCTACCTGGCCCACCACTCAACTTTGGACTTAAACAGCCTTTACAAGCATGTCCACTTCTACAAGGCAGCAATCCTAACTTTTGCCAGGACCCTGAAGGACGTCACCCTCACCCCCAGCACCTCACACATGATGCAACAGAGCAATGGACACCCCGCCCAGACAGGCGAGATACGCTTCCACAAAGCTTTTACTATCTCATCCTGGAAAATACAAGGTCTGAGGTCATCTGCCTTTGGCCTAAAGAGCAGGAACACAGACTTCATCAAAGAAATTAGAAATACAGACATTGTCACCCTCTAGGTTACAGAGAGCTGGTAGTCCCATCCACCAAACTACCAGGTGTAAAACATGGTATAGAGGAGAGGGACCCACTGGTTGCCCTCTAGGTTATAGAGAGCTGGTAGTCCCATCCACCAAACTACCAGGTGGGAGGTATAGAGGAGACGGACCCACTGGTTGCCCTCTAGGTTACAGAGAGCTGGTAGTCCCATCCACCAAACTACCAGGTGGGAGGTATAGAGGAGACGGACCCACTGGTTGCCCTCTAGGTTACAGAGAGCTGGTAGTCCCATCCACCAAACTACCAGGTGGGTGGTATAGAGGAGATGGACCCACTGGTTGCCCTCTAGGTTACAGAGAGCTGGTAGTCCCATCCACCACACTACCAGGTGTGAAACATGGTATAGAGGAGACGGACCCACTGGTTGCCCTCTAGGTTATAGAGAGCTGGTAGTCCCATCCACCACACTACCAGGTGGGTGGTATAGAGGAGACGGACCCACTGGTTGTCCTCTAGGTTACAGAGAGGTGGTAGTCCCATCCACCAAACTACCAGGTGTGAAACGGGAAGAGACTCAGAGGGTATGCTAATTTGGTGTAGAGGAGACCTAAACCACTCTATTAAATTAGTCAAAACAGGATCATTTTATATCTGTCTAGAAATTAATAAGGAAATTATCTCAACAGAGAAAAATGGCCTGATGTGTGCTGCCTACAGTACATTCCCCCAATAGAATCCGCATACCCTAATGATGACAACGTATCCATCCCAGAGGGGGACATCAACCATTTCCAGGCTCAGGGACATGTACTAGTCTGTGGCGACCAAAATGCCAGAACTGGACATGAACCTGACACTCTCAGCACATAGGGGGAGAAACACCTGCCTGGAGGTGACAGGATTTCCTCCCAAATATTCCCCCTTAGACACAACAATGACAAAACAACCAACAGAAATGGGTCACAACTCCTGCAGCTCTGTCACACACAAACAACCCCTATGGTAGGTACACCTATAGCTCATCTCTTGGCAGTAGTACTGTAGACTACTTTATCACTGACCTCAACCCAGAGTCTCTCAGAGCGTTCACAGTCAGCCCACTGACACCCCTATCAGATCACAGCAAAATCACAGTCTACCCGAACAGAGCAATATTCAGTCATGAGGCGTCAAACTGCACAATATTAAAAAGGATCAGCTCCTTTTTTTTCTATTTCTGCCTAAAATGACGTTTCCAAATCTAACTGCCTGTAGTTCAGGCCCTGAAGCAAGGATATGTATATTCTTGGTACCATTTGAATTGAATTACTTTGAAGTTTGTGGAAATGTGAAAGGAATGTAGGAGAATATAACACATTAGATCTGGTAAAAGATAATATAAAGAAAAAAACTACATTTTTTTGTATTTTTTTTGTACCATCATCTTTGAAATGCAAGAGAGAGGCCATAATGTATTATTCCAGCCCAGGTGCAATTTACATGTTGGCCACTAGATGGCAGCAGTGTACTTGCAAAGTTTTAGACTGATCCAATGAACCATTGCATTACTGTTCAAAATGTATCAAGACTGCTCAAATGTGCCTAATTGGTTTATTAATACATTTTCAAATTCATAACTGTGCACTCTCCTCAAACAATAGCATGGTATTCTTTCACTGTAATAGCAACTGTAAATTGGACAGTGCAGTTAGATTCTAACAAGATTCTAAGCTTTCAGTCAATTTCCTATGTCCCGGGAAATGTTCTTGTTACTTACAACCTAATGCTAATCACATTACACTCCATTAGCTCAACCGTCCCACGGGGGACCCACCCAATCATGTAGAGATTTTTAATATGTAGTAGTAATTGACATTAGGGTAGAGGGGAACACAATCATCCTAATGACGTCTGCACTTGGACACTGTGTGTTCCCTTTTATCTAATAATTCATTCCTAACTAGTGGTGAATTTGTAAATTCAATCGGGAGTGCTATAGTGCGCTCAGAGTGCGCTCTGGGCGTTCATAAATTCAGAGCGTTGTCAGAACACGTCCGTTCATAAATTATCTCTCAGAGCGTTCAGAGCGCACACTGGACGTTCTGGCCAAGGAGTAGGGTGAATCCGAGCATTCTGACCGAGCGTCAAGCACCCAAACAAACTGGCTAAAGTTGGCTAGCTTGCTGTGGACCAGATCATGATGATACTAGGCCTAGCACAGACAGTGAACCAGATTATGATGATACTAGGCCTGGCACAGACAGTGAACCAGATTATGATGATGCTAGGCCAATCATCAAATTGGGGAAAGAGAACAAGCGACAGAGGCAAATGCAGCTGAAAACAACAGAGTGGGCTGGTGATGTGGCTGGTAATATGATGTGATGTGGGCTGGTGATGTGATGCAGACTGATGATGTGATGCAGACTGACGGTGTGATGCAGACTGATGATGTGATGCAGACTGATGATGTGATGTGGGATGGTGTGGCTAAAAGGCCAGGGCTTAATTCTTGTCCCAGTTCACCCATGCTCACAATCATCTCAAACAGTGTTTCTAATAAACAATGAAATTGTACAGACTACCCCTTGCTAGTCAGGAAACTCTCTGCTATGTGGTGGTGGATTGTTACGGTGCGTGAATGAGGACCCAAAAGCGAATTAACTTAAACAGAGCTTCTTTAATTACCAAACATAGGTAGGCTCAGACGGACCGGCAGATTCCGACAGGACAAGACAAGGTTACAGCAAACATGACGACAGTCTGGTTCAGGCATGAAACACAACAAACAAGAATCCGACAAGGACAGGAACAAAAACAGAGAGAGATATAGGGGACTAATCAGAGGGAAAAGGGGAACAGGTGGGAGAAGGGGTGACGAGGTAGTCAAGAGGAGACAAGGAACAGCTGGGGGAAAGCGGGGGAGAAAAGGTAACCTAACAACGACCAGCAGAGGGAGACAGGGTGAAGGGAAAGGACAGAGACAAGACACAACATGACAGTACATGACAGTACCCCCCCACTCACCGAGCGCCTCCTGGCGCACTCGAGGAGGAAACCTGGCGGCAACGGAGGAAATCCTCGATCAGCGCACGGTCCAGCACGTCCCGAGAGGGAACCCAACTCCTCTCCTCAGGACCGTACCCCTCCCAATCTACGAGGTACTGGTGACCACGGCCCCGAGGACGCATGTCCAAAATTCTACGGACCCTGTAGATGGGTGCGCCCTCGACAAGGATGGGGGGGGGGGAAGACGAGCGGGGGCGCGAAGGACGGGCTTGATGCAGGAGACATGGAAGACCGGGTGGACGCGACGAAGGTATCGCGGAAGAAGAAGTCGAACTGCGACAGGATTAATGACCCGAGAAATACGGAACGGACCAATGAACCGCGGGGTCAACTTGCGAGAAGCCGTCTTAAGGGGAAGGTTCTGAGTGGAGAGCCAAACTCTCTGACCGCGACAATATCTAGGACTCTTAGTTCTACGCTTATTAGCAGCCCTCACAGTCTGCGTCCTATAACGGCAAAGTGCAGACCTGACCCTCTCCCAGGTGCGCTCGCAACGTTGGACAAAAGCCTGAGCGGAGGGGACGCTGGACTCGGCGAACTGAGATGAGAACAGCGGAGGCTGGTACCCGAGGCTACTCTGAAAAGGAGATAGCCCGGTCGCAGACGAAGGAAGCGAGTTGTGGGCGTATTCTGCCCAGGGGAGCTGTTCTGACCAAGACGCAGGGTTGCGAAAAGAAAGACTGCGTAAGATGCGACCAATAGTCTGATTGGCCCGTTCTGCTTGACCGTTAGACTGGGGGTGAAAGCCGGAAGAGAGACTGACGGAAGCCCCAATCAAACGGCAAAACTCCCTCCAAAATTGAGACGTGAATTGCGGACCTCTGTCCGAAACGACGTCTGACGGAAGGCCATGAATTCTGAAAACATTCTCGATGATGATTTGTGCCGTCTCTTTAGCAGAAGGAAGCTTAGCAAGGGGAATGAAATGAGCCGCCTTAGAGAACCTATCGACAACCGTAAGAATAACAGTCTTCCCCGCTGACGAAGGCAGTCCGGTGACAAAATCTAAGGCGATGTGAGACCACGGTCGAGAGGGAATAGGAAGCGGCCTGAGACGGCCGGCAGGAGGAGAGTTACCGGACTTAGTCTGCGCGCAGACCGAACAAGCAGCCACGAAACGACGCGTGTCATGCTCCCGGGTGGGCCACCAAAAACGCTGGCGAATGGAAGCAAGCGTACCCCGAACGCCAGGGTGGCCGGCTAACTTGGCAGAGTGAGCCCACTGAAGAACGGCCAGACGAGTAGGAACGGGAACGAAAAGAAGGTTCCTAGGACAAGCGCGCGGCGACGGAGTGTGAGTGAGCGCTTGTTTTACCTGCCTCTCAATTCCCCAGACAGTCAACCCCGACAACACGCCCCTCAGGGAGAATCCCCTCGGGGTCAGTGGAGGCTACTGAAGAACTGAAGAGACGAGACAAAGCATCAGGCTTGGTGTTCTTAGAGCCCGGACGATAAGAAATCACGAACTCGAAACGAGCGAAAAACAGCGCCCAACGCGCCTGACGCGCATTAAGTCGTTTGGCAGAACGGATGTACTCAAGGTTCCTATGGTCAGTCCAAACGACAAAAGGAACGGTCGCCCCCTCCAACCACTGTCGCCATTCGCCTAGGGCTAACCGGATGGCGAGCAGTTCGCGGTTACCCACATCATAGTTACGTTCCGACGGCGACAGGCGATGAGAAAAATACGCGCATGGGTGGACCTTGTCGTCAGAGAGGGAGCGCTGAGAAAGAATGGCTCCCACGCCCACCTCTGACGCGTCAACCTCGACAACGAACTGTCTAGAGACGTCAGGTGTAACAAGGATAGGAGCGGATGTAAAACGATTCTTGAGGAGATCAAAAGCTCCCTGGGCGGAAACGGACCACTTAAAGCACGTCTTGACAGAAGTAAGGGCTGTGAGAGGAGCTGCCACCTGACCGAAATTACGGATGAAACGACGATAGAAGTTCGCGAAGCCGAGAAAGCGCTGCAGCTCGACGCGTGACTTAGGGACGGGCCAATCAATGACAGCTTAGCGGGATCCATCTTAATGCCTTCAGCGGAAATAACAGAACCGAGAAATGTGACGGAGGAGGCATGAAAAGTGCACTTCTCAGCCTTCACAAAAAGACAATTCTCTAAAAGGCGCTGGAGGACACGTCGAACGTGCTGAACATGAATCTGGAGTGACGGTGAAAAAATCAGGATATCGTCAAGGTAAACGAAAACAAAGATGTTCAGCATGTCTCTCAGGACATCATTGACTAATGCCTGAAAGACAGCTGGAGCGTTAGCGAGGCCGAAAGGAAGGACCCGGTATTCAAAGTGCCCTAACGGAGTGTTAAACGCCGTCTTCCACTCGTCCCCCTCCCTGATGCGCACGAGATGGTAAGCGTTACGAAGGTCCAACTTAGTGAAAAACCTGGCTCCCTGCAGGATCTCGAAGGCTGAAGACATAAGAGGAAGCGGATAACGATTCTTCACTGTTATGTCATTCAGCCCTCGATAATCTATGCAGGGGCGCAGAGACCCGTCCTTCTTCTTGACAAAAAAAAACCCCGCTCCGGCGGGAGAGGAGGAGGGGACTATGGTACCGGCGTCAAGAGCTACAGACAAATAATCTTCGAGAGCCTTACGTTCGGGAGCCGACAGAGAGTATAGTCTACCCCGGGGGGGGGGGTGGTTCCCGGAAGGAGATCAATACTACAATCATACGACCGGTGTGGAGGAAGAGAGGTGGCCCTGGACCGACTGAACACCGTGCGCAGATCGTGATATTCCTCCGGCACCCCTGTCAAATCACCAGGCTCCTCCTGTGAAGAAGAGACAGAGGAAACAGGAGGGATAGCAGACATTAAACATTTCACATGACAAGAGACGTTCCAGGAGAGGATAGAATTACTAGACCAATTAATGGAAGGATTATGACAAACTAGCCAGGGATGGCCCAAAACAACAGGTGTAAAAGGTGAACGAAAAATTAAAAAAGAAATGGTTTCACTATGATTACCAGAAACAGTGAGGGTTAAAGGTAGCGTCTCACGCTGAATCCTGGGGAGAGGACTACCATCCAGGGCGAACAAGGCCGTGGGCTCCTTTAACTGTCTGAGAGGAATGTCATGTTCCCGAGCCCAGGTCTCGTCCATAAAACAGCCCTCCGCCCCAGAGTCTATTAAGGCACTGCAGGAAGCTGACGAACCGGTCCAGCGTAGATGGACCGACAAGGTAGTGCAGGATCTTGAAGGAGAGACAGGAGTAGTAGCGCTCACCAGTAGCCCTCCGCTTACTGACGAGCTCTGGCCTTTTACTGGACATGAAGTGACAAAATGACCAGCGGAACCGCAATAGAGACAGAGGCGGTTGGTGATTCTCCGTTCCCTCTCCTTAGTCGAGATGCGGATACCTCCCAGCTGCATGGGCTCAGCACCCGAGCCGGCAGAGGAAGATGGTAGTGATGCAGAGAGGGGAGCGACGGAGAGCGCGAGCTCCTTTCCACGAGCTCGGTGACGAAGATCAACCCGTCGCTCAATGCGAATAGCGAGTTCAATCAAGGAATCCACGCTGGAAGGAACCTCCCGGGAGAGAATCTCATCCTTTACCTCTGCGCGGAGACCCTCCAGAAGACGAGCGAGCAAGGCCGGCTCGTTCCAGCCACTGGAGACAGCAAGAGTGCGAAACTCAATAGAGTAGTCTGTTATGGATCGATTGCCTTGACATAGGGAAGACAGGGCCCTGGAAGCCTCCTCCCCAAAAACAGATCGATCAAAAACCCGTATCATCTCCTCCTTAAAGTCCTGATACTGGTTAGTACACTCAGCCCTTGCCTCCCAGATTGCCGTGCCCCACTCACGAGCCCGTCCAATAAGGAGAGATATGACGTAGGCGACACGAGCAGTGCTCCTGGAGTAAGTGTTGGGCTGGAGAGAAAACACAATATCACACTGGGTGAGGAACGAGCGGCATTCAGTGGGCTCCCCAGAGTAACACGGCGGGTTATTGATTCTGGGCTCCGGAGATTCGAAAGCCCTGGAAGTGGCCGGTGGATCGAGGCGGAGATGGTGAACCTGTTCTGTGAGGTTGGAGACTTGGGTGGCCAGGGTCTCAACGGCATGTCGAGCAGCAGACACTTCCTGCTCGTGTCTGCCTAGCATCGCTCCCTGGATCCCGACGGCTGAGTGGAGAGGATCCGAAGTCGCTGGGTCCATTCTTGGTCGGATTCTTCTGTTACGGTGCGTGAATGAGGACCCAAAAGCGAATTAACTTAAACAGAGCTTCTTTAATTACCAAACATAGGTAGGCTCAGACGGACCGGCAGATTCCGACAGGACAAGACAAGGTTACAGCAAACATGACGACAGTCTGGTTCAGGCATGAAACACAACAAACAAGAATCCGACAAGGACAGGAACAAAAACAGAGAGAGATATAGGGGACTAATCAGAGGGAAAAGGGGAACAGGTGGGAGAAGGGGTGACGAGGTAGTCAAGAGGAGACAAGGAACAGCTGGGGGAAAGCGGGGGAGAAAAGGTAACCTAATAACGACCAGCAGAGGGAGACAGGGTGAAGGGAAAGGACAGAGACAAGACACAACATGACAGTACATGACAGTGGATTGTCATTACAATTGCTTCACAGGAAATTATGAAATTATGTTTGTAGTGTAGCTTGCCACTTAAAGGCTCCGAATTCACTGTTAGCATGCAGTTGAAGCTATACCCACTTTTGGAGATAACTAGTGCTCTCAAATCGTATCCTGATGTTGACAGCAGATGGCAGTTGTATTCATGACATGGCTAACTCAGCTAGCTGACATAGATTTTGAGAAAACAAGTCAGTTTTGGCCATAGCCCACGGGGGCTTTAATGCGATTTAAATGTGAGCTCGTCCAAGGTGTTGCTGCGAATTGGAGCGCTGCGAATTGGAGCGCTGCGAATTGGAGCGCTGCGATTGGAGCGCTGCGAATTGGAGCGCTGCGAATGATTGGCACAAATTCTGGGGGAGGGATTAGCGACGGGTCAATTGAATGCTAGCTTTACTAAATAATTAAAATAGTTACAAACATTTTTTTTGCCTGTATATCTATGGGTAACAGGGTTGACGTGATATGCTCGTCCCCCTCAGATCACCTTCTTTTACTCCATGATTTGACTATTAGATATTCAATGTTTCTTTAGAAAAAAAAAACATTTAAAAAGGAATAGTTTCACCCATATTAAATCAAGAACTCAGTTCATGTAACAGGGTTGACCTTAAAATGAGAAACAGATGTGTAAATGGATCACCAATCACATTAAACAAATCATCATCTCCAGATATGACTTTTTTAAATGAGAAACAGATGTGTAAATGAATCACCAATATGACTTTTTTTTAAACCAACAAAATAACTATGACTTTACAATGATGGTGAAAGCTTGGAGCCGTTTTTGGAATTAAGGCCAACTCATCAGAGAAGTGACAGAGGGACGTCACTTCTCTGACGAATTTAGGCACTTTAGCAAGTCTAAGCTCATTTAGATATATATATATATATATATATATATATATAAATAAAATCTGATTTATTGAATTCTCCGTGTGGTCTATATTAAAGGGCACTTCATTTAATATAACAGGCTTTTAAAATGTAATATTTGTGCACATTGTCCAATCAAAATATCAAAGGGATGCAAAAGACACTCTTTTCGTGGAAAGACCCTGTGTCCACTCTGTAGAGTTCAGTAAAAGGGCTAAGTCTACACTATAGGGCCAGGGCCGGCCCCAGGTACAAGTTGTAGTAATCATGGCCGAATACCGACCAACCTAGGGGCCCTGACCTCCAGGGGGCCCCCGTTAGTAATTCTCACTCAAATATCATATTAACATGGCATAATCCATGGCTAATAGCTAAAAAAATAAAACAAATGCCACACAATAACAAAAAGAATTGCATGAAATATGTTATAAAATAACATAAAACAATCTCTGGTAAAATGTGTATAATTGCAGAAAGTGTGCTTTACAAATGCAACATTTTCTCTACACCCATTGCAAAATGTGTAGAATTGTAAGAAATTAACTTTTAAATAGTACATTCTCGCCACAGTCAAGAGTGGAGGGGGGCACTTAAATGTTTTGCTGTGAGATGGGGCGCCCCACCTCACAGCGTAGGGCTCATGGGCTCATGGGCTATGAGCTATGGGCTATGGGCTATGGGCTATGAGCTATGGGCTATGGGCTATGGGCTATGGGCTATGGGCTATGGGCTATGGGCTATGGGCTATGGGCTATGGGCTATGAGCTATGGGCTATGGGCTCATGGGCTATGAGCTATGGGCTATGGGCTATGGGCTATGAGCTATGGGCTATGGGCTATGAGCTATGGGCTATGGGCTATGTCCACTATGTTTAATCTCCTACAGAACACCAGACAAGGAGAGAGGGTTATCTAACTGCTGATTGGGTGAGGGTTATGGTGAGTGTTATCTAACTGCTGACTGGGTGAGGGTTATCTAACTGCTGACTGGGTGAGGGTTATCTAACTGCTGATTGGGTGAGCGTTATCTAACTGCTGATTGAGTGAGGGTTATTTAACTGCTGATTGGATGAAGGGATTAGACTGTGTGTCTGAATGGGAGCAGACCTACCCCTCTCCATCTCTCCAAATCTCTCTCCCTCTGTCTCGCTCTCCATCTCTCTATCTCCCTCTGTCTCTCTCTCCCTCTCAATTCAATTCAATTCAATTCAATTCAAGGGGCTTTATTGGCATGGGAAACATGTGTTAACATTGCCAAAGCAAGTGAGGTAGATAATATACAAAAGTGAAATAAACAATAAAAATTATCAGTAAACATTACACATACAGAAATGTCAAAACAGTAAAGACATTACAAATGTCATATTATACATATACTCTCTATCTATCTCCCCCTCTATCTATCTCTCTCCCTCTCTCTCCCCCATCTCTCTCTCTCTCTCTCTCTCTCTCTCTCTCTCTCTCCCTCCTCTCTCACCCCTATATCTATCTATCTATCTATCTATCTATCTATCTATCTATCTATCTATCTATCTATCTATCTATCTATCTATCTATCTATCTATCTATCTATCTATCTATCTATCTATCTATTTATCCATCTATCCATCTATCCATCTATCTATCCATCTATCCATCTATCCATCTATCTATCTATCTATCTATCTATCTATCTATCTATCTATCTATCTATCTATCTATCTATCTATCTATCTATCTATCTATCTATCTATCTATCTATCTATCTATCTATCTATCTATCTATCTATCTATCTATCTATCTATCTATCTATCTATCTATCTATCTATCTATCTCCCTCTCTCTCCCTCCCCCCTCTCTCCCCCTCTCTATTTCTCTCTCTCTCTTCTCTTCACAGAACAATATACTGAACAAAAGTATAACGCAAAGTGTTGGTCCCATGTTTCATGAGCTGAAATAAAACATCCCAGATGTTGTATTTTTCTAATATTTTAAGCACATATTTGTTTACATCCTTGTTAGTGAGCATTTCTCCTTTGCCAAGATAATCCATCCATCTGACATGTATGACATAACAAGAAGCTGATTAAACAGCATGATCATTACACAGGTGCACCTTGTGCTAGGAACAATAAAAGGCCACTCTAAAATGCGCGGTTTTGTCACACAACACATGGGCTACCACTGTTGTGTCGTCCGCAAACTTGATGATTGAGTTGGAGGCGTGCGTGGCCACGCAGTCGTGGGTGAACAGAGAGTACAGGAGAGGGCTCAGAACGCACCCTTGTGGGGCCCCAGTGTTGAGGATCAGCGGGGTGGAGATGTTGTTGCCTACCCTCACCACCTGGGGGCGGCCCGTCAGGAAGTCCAGTACCCAGTTGCACAGGGCGGGGTCGAGACCCAGGGTCTCGAGCTTGATGACGAGCTTGGAGGGCACTATGGTGTTAAATGCCGAGCTGTAGTCGATGAACAGCATTCTCACATAGGTATTCCTCTTGTCCAGATGGGTTAGGGCAGTGTAGTGTGGTTGAGATTGCATCGTCTGTGGACCTATTTGGGCGGTAGGCGAATTGGAGTGGATCTAGGGTGTCAGGTAGGGTGGAGGTAATATGGTCCTTGACTAGTCTCTCAAAGCATTCATGATGACGGAAGTGAGTGCTACGGGGCGGTAGTCGTTTAGCTCAGTTACCTTAGCTTTCTTGGGAACAGGAACAATGGTGGCCCTCTTGAAGTATGTGGGAACAACAGACTGGGATAGGGATTGATTGAATATGTCCGTAAACACACCAGCCAGCTGGTCTGCGCATGCTCTGAGTGTGCGGCTGGGGATGCCGTCTGGGCCTGCAGCCTTGCGAGGGTTAACACGTTGACATGTTTGCCTCACCTCGGCTGCTGTGAAGGAGAGTCCGCATGTTTTAGTTGCGGGCCGTGTCAGTTGCACTGTATTGTCTTCAAAGCGGGCAAAAAAGACATCCTGGTCCGTGACTGGGCTGGTTTTCTTTTTGTAATCCGTGATTGACTGTAGACCCTGCCACATACCTCTTGTGTCTGAGCCGTTGAATTGAGATTCTACTTTGTCTCTATACAGACGCTTAGCTTGTTTGAGTGCCTTGCGGAGGGAATAGTTACACTGTTTGTATTCGGTCATGTTTCCGGTCACCTTGCCCTGATTAAAAGCAGTGGTTCGGGCTTTCAGTTTCACGTGAATGCTGCCATCAATCTATGATTTCTGGTTTGGGAATGTTTTAATCGTTGCTATGGGAACGACATCTTCAACGCACGTTCTAATGAACTCACTCACCGAATCAGCGTATTTGTCAATGTTGTTGTCTGACGCAATACGAAACATATCCCAGTCCACGTGATGGAAGCAGTCTTGGAGTGTGGAATCAGATTGGTCGGACCAGCGTTGAACAGACCTCAGTGCGGGAGCTTGTTTTAGTTTCTGTCTGTAGGCAGGGATCAACAAAATGGAGCTGCGGCTTGTGTGAAGTGATGGGTAACAATGCTTCGTGGGTGACTGTTGTTGATGTGTGCAGAGGGTCCCTGGTTCGCACCCGGGTATGTGCGAGGGGACGGTCTAAAGTTGTACTGTTACATAACCACGCCTGCCCAGGACCTCCACACCCGGCTTCTTCGCCTGCGGGGTTTTCTGAGACCAGCCACCTGGACAGCTGATGACACTGAGGAGTATTTCTGTCTGTAATAAAGCCCTTTTGTTAGGGAAAATGAATTCTGACTGGCTGGTCCTGGTCCACTCATGGCTGCGCCCCTGCCAGTTCATGTGAAATCCATAGATTAGGGCCTAATGGATATATTTCTATAACTCAGTAAAATCTTTTGAAATTGTTGCATGTTGCGTTTATATTTTTGTTCAGTGTATGTATAAATATGTACCTGAAAAATAAAAGCAGTTTGGTGGAAGTGATGTATTTTTGCACACCCTCTCTTCACTCAGCTCCAGTCCAGTCCTCCAGTCCAGTCCTCCAGTCCAGTCCAGTCCAGTCTTCCAGACTTCCAGTCCAGTCCTCCAGTCCAGTCCTCCAGTCCAGTCCTCCAGTCCAGTCCTCCAGTCCAGTCCAGTCCAGTCTTCCAGACTTCCAGTCCAGTCCTCCAGTCCAGTCCTCCAGTCCAGTCCTCCAGTCCTCCAGTCCAGTCCAGTCCAGTCCTCCAGTCCTCCAGTCCAGTCCTCCAGTCCAGTCCTCCAGTCCTCCAGTCCAGTCCTCCAGTCCTCCAGTCCAGTCCTACAGTCCAGTCCTCCAGTCCAGTCCTCTAGTCCAGTCCTCCAGTCCAGTCCAGTCCAGTCCTACAGTCCAGTCTTCCAGTACAGTCCAGTCCAGTCCTCCCGTCCAGTCCTCCAGTCCATTCCAGTCCTCCAGTCCAGTCCAGTCCAGTCCAGTCCAGTCCTCCAGTCCAGTCCAGTCCAGTCCTCCAGTCCAGTCCAGTCCAGTCCTCCAGTCCAGTCCTCCAGTCCAGTCCAGTCCAGTCCTCCAGTCCATTCCTCCAGTCCAGTCCAGTCCTCCAGTCCTCCAGTCCAGTCCAGTCCTCCAGTCCAGTCCAGTCCAGTCCTCCAGTCCAAAAAATGAGTCCCACACCTCGCTATCTTAAGATGAATAAACTAACTGTAAGTCGCTCTGGATAAGAGTTTCTGCTAAATCACTAAAATGTTTAAAATATAAGTCAAGTGTTGGCCTGTGGGAGTATGGCGACGAGGTCGTTCTGTTTGGAGCGGTAGGTGACATGGGCACGGTTGAAATGGTGAGAGTGGTGAGTTTGCTTTCAACTTCCTCATTCTCCCTACCTCCCCGTGGCTCTTTTCTCTTGCTCTCCTTCTCTCTTTCAGCACGGAAAGAGGAATGAAGGCCTGTGCAGTAATACACTGATCATTGCTTTCTGGTCACTCTGACCCGACCGGGCCGTGTGGAAAGCAGGAGAAAGTGAGATTAGATCCTAACGTGATGGCACCAGAGGGGATGGCTGACGTTTTAGGAGCTCTTAACTATTTTGTTTGTTTTGTCGCATTGTTTGTAACTCATTTTGTACATAATGTTGCTGCTACCGTCTCTTACGACCGAAAAGAGCTTGTGGGCATCAGAACAGCGATGACTCACCTCGAACTGGACAACGATTTTTTGTTTAATGAGTCCGACGCAAAGGCTAAAGCGCTTCCCCAGGCCCAAATTCCTGTCATTTGAAGACGGAAATGCAGAGGGCGTCGATCTGGGTGCCTTGTGAGAATTTGTCGTTGAGTGAATAACCCACTTCTGCCATCAGTTCTATTGGCCAACGTGTAATCACTGGAGACTATCCTACCAACGGGACATTAAAAACTATAATATCTTATGTTTGACCGAGACGTGGCTGAACGACGACATGGACAATAAAGTGCTGGCAGGACAGAGCAGCTACGTCTGGTAAGACGAGGGGAGGTGGTGTGTATCTTTTTGTAAAAAAACAGACGATCCGGACGACTGTGTGACTGCGTTCTCCACAGCCGATGAGAGCAAGACCTTCAAACAGGTCAACATTCACAAGGCCGCAGGGGCAGACGGATTACCAGGATGTGTACTCAGAACATACATGGATGGACCAACTGCCAAGTGTCTTTACTTGATGGCGCAAATGACAAATACAAATTGATTTGATTTGACACAGAGACACACACACACACACACACACCCACAGTTAGACACACACA
>NC_143045.1:38122500-38125000 GCF_057628025.1 Oncorhynchus mykiss
GTGTCTCTGTGTGTATGTGTGTTTATGTGTCTGTGTGTCTGTGTGTATGTGTGTGTGTGTGCGTGCATCCCTGTCTTTGTGTGTGTTGGCCAGTGATCCAGTTGCTCTGATGCTAACATCATAGAACACACACAAACAAACATAGAGGCCCATTTGGCAGCTGTGAGGAAGAGAGAGAGAGGGGGGGGGGGTGTTGGTTTGGAGACACACCCATGTGGTTAACTCTCCCTCAGGCCTTTACTGTAAGTTTGTTAACTAGAACTGGGTGGATAAACACACACACACACACACACACACACACACACACACACACACACACACACACACACACACACACACACACACACACACACACACACACACAGACATAAGTGCTACAACATTCCCTCAGAGCAGAATGCAGAGGGAGTGACAGGCTATCTATAATGACGTCACCCCTTTTCTCCCTCCCTCCCTCCCTCCCTCCCTCCCTCCCTCCCTCCCTCCCTCCCACCGTTCTGCATGTCTCTGACTCTGTGACCTGCAGTACTCCCAGGCCCCTGTCAATTGACTGAGGAAACCCTGTACGTCTCTTAGCGCCTGAAAAGAGCATCGAAGAAGAGACAGTTTGGCAGTCAGGGCTTGCTGCTGTCCTACACATCTCCCTCTGTAAGATACAGGACTTGCTGCTGTCCTACACATCTCCCTCTGTAAGATACAGGGCTTGTTGCTGTCCTACAAATCTCCCTCTGTAAGATACAGGGTGTGTTGCTGTCCTACACATCTCCCTCTGTAAGATACAGGGCTTGCTGCTGGCCTACACATCTCCCTCTGTAAGATACAGGGCTTGTTGCTGTCCTACACATCTCCCTCTGTAAGATACAGGGCTTGTTGCTGTCCTACACATCTCCCTCTGTAAGATACAGTGCTTGCTGCTGGCCTACACATCTCCCTCTGTAAGATACAGGGCTTGTTGCTGTCCTACACATCTCCCTCTGTAAGATACAGGGCTTGTTGCTGTCCTACACATCTCCCTCTGTAAGATACAGGGCTTGTTGCTGTCCTACACATCTCCCTCTGTAAGATACAGGGCTTGTTGCTATCCTACACATCTCCCTCTGTAAGATACAGGGCTTGTTGCTGTCCTACACATCTTCCTCTGTAAGATACAGGGCTTGCTGCTATCCTACACATCTCCCTCTGTAAGATACAGGGCTTGCTGCTGTCCTACACATCTCCCTCTGTTAGATACAGGGTTTGTTGCTATCCTACACATCTACCTCTGTAAGATACAGGGCTTGTTGCTGTCCTACACATCTCCCTCTGTAAGATACAGGGCTTGCTGCTATCCTACACATCTCCCTCTGTAAGATACAGGGCTTCCCACAGTCCTACACATCTCCCTCTGTAAGATACAGGGCTTGTTGCTGTCCTACACATCTCCCTCTGTAAGATCCAGGGCTTGTTGCTGTCCTACACATCTCCCTCTGTAAGATACAGGGCTTGTTGCTGTCCTACACATCTCCCTCTTCTTTCATCACATTCCCAGTGGGTCAGAAGTTTACATACTCAATTAGTATTTGGTAGCTTTGCCTTTAAATTGCTTAATAACTTTTCATGTTCAAAATCGTGCACTATCCTCAAACAATAGCATGGTATTCTTTCACTGTAATAACTACTATAAATTGGGCAGTGCAGTTAGAATGAACAAGAATTTATTCTTTCTACCAATATCAGATATGTCTATGTCCTGGGAAGTGTTCTCGCTAATTACAACGTCACGTTAATCGCATTAGACTACGTTAGCTCTCCCGTGGAACGGACACCGATCCCGAATAAGTTATAGGAGCAGGAAGCTGATGAACTCTGACTGTAGATCATATCACTATTACTAGCCTATCTATTAAATAATAGAGTGATAGAGTAGCCTATCTATTAAATAATAGAGTGATAGAGTAGCCTATCTATTATAGAAATAGAGAGTGGTAGAGTTGCCTATCTATTACAGAAATAGAGAGTGGTAGAGTAGCATATCTATTATAGAAATAGAGAGTGGTAGAGTTGCCTATCTATTACAGAAATAGAGAGTGGTAGAGTAGCATATCTATTATAGAAATAGAGAGTGGTATAGTAGCCTATCTATTATAGAAATAGCGAGTGGTAGAGTAGCCTATCTATTACAGAAATAGAGAGTGGTGTAGTAGCCTATCTATTATAGAAATAGAGAGTGGTAGAGTAGCATATCTATTAAATAATAGAGTGGTAGAGTAGCCTATCTATTACAGAAATAGAGAGTGGTGTAGTAGCCTATCTATTATAGAAATAGAAAGTGGTAGAGTAGCCTATCTATTACAGAAATAGAGAGTGGTGTAGTAGCCTATCTATTATAGAAATAGAGAGAAGTAGAGTAGCCTATCGATTATAGAAATAAAGAGTGGTAGAGTAGCCTATCTATTATAGAAATAGAGAGCACATGTCTATTAGTAGCTGAAGAGCTAGCTAGACAAAAATTAGAGTGAGT
>NC_143045.1:38132500-38152500 GCF_057628025.1 Oncorhynchus mykiss
CTCCTGTGATTCAGTGTATCATTGCAGTAGTATCAGTCTTCCTGTCATTCAGTGTATCATTGCAGTAGTATCAGTCCTCCTGTCATTCAGTGTATCATTGCAGTAGTATCAGTCCTCCTGTCATTCAGTGTATCATTGCAGTGGTATCAGTCCTCCTGTCATTCAGTGTATCATTGCAGTAGTATCAGTCCTCCTGTTGTTTGGAGTATCATTGCAGTGGTATCAGTCCTCCTGTCATTCAGTGTATCATTGCAGTGGTATCAGTCCTCCTGTCATTCAGTGTATCATTGCAGTAGTATCAGTCCTCCTGTTGTTTGGAGTATCATTGCAGTAGTATCAGTCCTCCTGTCGTTCAGTGTATCATTGCAGTAGTATCAGTCCTCCTGTCGTTCAGTGTATCATTGCAGTAGTATCAGTCCTCCTGTTGTTTGGAGTATCATTGCAGTAGTATCAGTCCTCCTGTCGTTCAGTGTATCATTGCAGTAGTATCAGTCCTCCTGTCATTCAGTGTATCATTGCAGTAGTATCAGTCCTCCTGTCATTCACCGTATCATTGCAGTAGTATCAGTCCTCCTGTCATTCAGTGTATCATTGCAGTAGTATCAGTCCTCCTGTTGTTTGGAGTATCATTGCAGTTGTTTTTCCCCCTTTGATGCGTCTTTGGTGTGTGGGTATTACTTGTTTTTGGTGTGTGTGTATTAGTTGTCGTAGTGTGTGTGTGTATTAGTTGTCATAGTGTGTATTAGTTGTTGTAGCGTGTATTAGTTGTCGTAGTGTGTGTGTGTATTAGTTGTCATGGTGTGTGTGTATTAGTTGTCGTAGTGTGTATTAGTTGTCATAGTGTGTGTGTGTATTAGTTGTCATGGTGTGTGTATCAGTTGTCATAGTGTGTATTAGTTGTTGTAGTGTGTATTAGTTGTCGTAGTGTGTGTGTGTATTAGTTGTCATGGTGTGTGTGTATTAGTTGTCGTAGTGTGTATTAGTTGTCGTAGTGTATATTAGATGTCGTAGTGTGTATTAGTTGTGGTACTGTGTATTAGTTGTCGTAGTGTGTATTAGTTATTATATTGTGTATTAGTTGTCGTAGTGTGTATTAGTTGTTATGTTGTGTTTTAGTTGTCGTATTGTGTATTAGTTGTCGTATTGTATATTAGATGTCATAGTGTGTATTAGATGTCGTAGTGTGTATTAGTTGTCGTAGTGTGTATTAGTTGTCGTAGTGTGTATTAGTTGTCGTAGTGTGTATTAGTTGTCGTAGTGTGTATTAGTTGTGATATTGTGTATTAGTTGTCGTATTGTGTATTAATTGTCGTATTGTATTTTAGATGTCGTAGTGTGTATTAGATGTCGTAGTGTGTATTAGTTGTCGCAGTGTGTATTAGTTGTTATATTGTGTATTAGTTGTCGTATTGTGTATTAGTTGTTATATTGTGTATTAGTTGTCGTAGTGTGTATTAGTTGTGTGTTCCTCTCTGTTCTAGACCACCTAATGATTTCCAGCTTTGAATCTCCAGCCCTTCTACTGATCAATACCCGTCTTTAAAGCCAGCCAGCTCTGTTTGATATACACACAGTAGTGATGACAGACGATGCTTTGATATGCCGAGTCTAATGATGACAGAAAAAAAATACCAGCACAGCCTGAAAAGGCCTTGAAGCGGTATCAGTCAAACTGGAACTGTCAGGTTTCTAATTCTCTTACTGATTGTTGCTGGGCGGACTGTGGTTTTGGTACTGGTACTCAAAAGGGACCAGTTGTCCTACTGATTTATTCTGAAATATTATCCTACCGGAACACACGATTAGAGCATTTTACTAGTTGTATTGTAGTTGAACCTACCCTTGGCAAGGCATGACTATTTTTGCCATTTGTTCTGGAGGTGGAAGCCCACTGGACTTCTGTTACGACCAGTGTGGTACACCTCAGTACTATCTTAGATGTGTTCTAAGATAAATCCCATCTAGGGTCCTGTCTGCTCCTCGCTGTTCTCATAGGGGAGTTTACAACTACATTTGTTTCCTGCTCTGGTGGCCTCGTACAGTGTTTCACGTGGCCTCGTACAGTGTTGCACGTGGTCTCCTACAGTGTTGCACGTGGTCTCGTACAGTGTTGCACGTGGCCTCGTACAGTGTTGCACGTGGCCTCGTACAGTGTTGCACGTGGTCTCGTACAGTGCTGCACGTGGTCTCCTACAGTGCTGCACGTGGCCTTGTACAGTGTTGCACGTGGTCTCGTACAGTGTTGCACGTGGCCTCGTACAGTGTTGCACGTGGCCTCGTACAGTGTTGCACGTGGCCTCGTACAGTGTTGCACGTGGCCTCGTACAGTGTTGCACGTGGCCTCGTACAGTGTTGCATGTGGTCTCGTACAGTGTTGCACGTGGCCTCGTACAGTGTTGCACGTGGCCTCGTACAGTGTTGCATGTGGTCTCGTACAGTGTTGCACGTGGTCTAGTACAGTGTTGCACGTGGCCTCGTACAGTGTTGCATGTGGTCTCGTACAGTGTTGCACGTGGTCTCGTACAGTGTTGCATGTGATCTCGTACAGTGTTGCACGTGGCCTTGTACAGTGCTGCACGTGGTCTCCTACAGTGCTGCACGTGGTCTCGTACAGTGTTGCACGTGGTCTCCTACAGTGTTGCACGTGGCCTCGTACAGTGTTGCACGTGGCCTCGTACAGTGTTGCACGTGGCCTCGTACAGTGCTGCACGTGGTCTCGTACAGTGTTGCACGTGGCCTTGTACAGTGTTGCACGTGGCCTCGTACAGTGTTGCACGTGGCCTCGTACAGTGTTGCACGTGGTCTCGTACAGTGTTGCACGTGGTCTCGTACAGTGTTGCACGTGGTCTCGTACAGTGTTGCACGTGGTCTCGTACAGTGTTGCACGTGGTCTCGTACAGTGTTGCACGTGGTCTCGTACAGTGTTGCACGTGGTCTCGTACAGTGTTGCACGTGGTCCCCACCGGCCTCAATTAAGCTCAATGTGGGTCTTCGCTAGTATCCCCTTGCTGAGACGGCCGAATTGCTTGCGGAAGTGTCCGAAGGGCAAGAGAAGTTCATCTCAACTACCGTATTGCACGACTTCAAGGAGGAGGGAAGTTGCTCATTCACAGAGACTGCTGGTTTCGAAATCATGAAAATAATGGTCAATCAGGTTTGCTGATGGAATGTGTTGAGATGTCATAAAATCATCTTGGATCGGATTCGACCCCGAAATGTCTTTTTCCCAAGAGGTGCTTTTGACAGACACCCATCGTGAATGACTGTGTTGCAGCTAGTGTTAGGGGAAGAAAGTGTGGTCAGTGGAGAAGGCACTGTGGCCTGTGACCATACCTGGTTGGGTTTCCAATCCATCAGTGGGAGTAACCGATCCATCAAGTCTGCTCCGAATAGCAGAGGATCAGATTTGAGGCTGGTAACATACACAGGGTGAACGAGCGATACGTCCTGGAAGTGTAGTTTCAGCATGGCTCTCAATGTGAGAGGCGAGGTAGTCTGAGTGAAACCTTGAAGTGTGGTGTCGCATCGTTTTGGCTTCCAAAATCCTTTTGAGATCATCCAACAATGTTTGAGAGTTGAGCGATTTTGTTGTGCCCAAATCAATTAGAGCATGACGAGTTAGGCAGTCCTCCAGGACTGTTTCCAGGTATGGCCAATTAGAGTTGCGTTTAGTGGACATATTCCCCATAAAGTGGAGTGGTCGTTCGCAACGACGTGATGTGACATTTCTGTTCAAGGTGAAAGCAGATGGACTTTTGGGATTTTGAGTGGGCTTGGTTTTAACAAAGCTTTTGACCTTTTTCTTTGCAACCTTTGTATCAGAGTCTATAGACAAAGTCTGTGGGCTTGTTTCCTGATCGAGCGGGCCCTGGATAGGGTCTCTAGTGAGAGCGGGCCCTGGATAGGGTCTCTAGTGAGAGCGGGCCCTGGATAGGGTCTCTAGTGAGAGCGGGCCCTGGATAGGGTCTCTAGTGAGAGCCGGCCCTGGATAGGGTCTCTAGTGAGAGCGGGCCCTGGATAGGGTCTCTAGTGAGAGCGGGCCCTGGATAGGGTCTCAAGTGAGAGCGGGAGAAATTCCATTTTTAAAGTCTTTACTAAGGGTGTTGATTCCTGCGGACCTGGTGTCCGGCAATTCCCTGTATAGTCCTTGTGTTTTTTACCCTTTTAAAAAAAATATCTCGGTTTAGTTCTTCACGTCATGGAACTTCTAGAGAACCCTGGTCCACATTTTGATCATCCTTTAACCGTTTGTTGCGCTTGTGCTCTGACAATTTGTGTGGGTCGGGTGCAAGAACGTAGCGAACAGGTCGATTGTAGCGGTAGTCGTTTCGATGGCGACGTACTTGACAGTTATTTTGACTGTGGAGGTTATTGGAATCGTGGTTTTGTGGCAGAAACTGTTGTTGTGCGTCATCTCTCAACTCTCCAGAGTGCTCCTGGTCAAACTTCAAAACAGAGTGGTCAGGGCTCTTAGCTTTGCAAGCGTTTGATGTCTCAAAATCTGTGCTTGCAAGCTCTCTGAGTTGTAAGATAGGCAAGCCAATGTGGGCTGTAGGGCCCAAGTAGGTAATGAAGACGGGATACATGTTCGACAGAAACATTTCTTTGAATGGTAACAGCTCTTCCATTCCTGTTTCAGTGAGTAGGCCAAAGTAAACTGAACGCAGCCCATGATAGTAAGCTTGTGGTTGTTCATTCTGAGCTTGTTTGACAGTGTTAGCCAGTGAGCTATCGTGTTTGCGTGTCACAGAACCACAGATTTCTAATTTCAAAGCTGTGGCAAGTTTAGCGTAGTCGTTAAGCACGTGTTGCTGTTGTAGACGAATGAAAATCGTCACGTGTTAATTCAAAATAATAAAAAACCTGTCAGAACCCGTAGCGTCCGGGTAGCCATCCAACGCCTCCTCCTCCTGTAGGAACGTCTCAGTATCGTTTGGCTGACCTGGAACGGGGTCAAAGGTGGATACATTTTTGATGAGTTCGTCAAGGCATTCCGTGCCAAGCAGGCAGGTAGGGTTCTCTTCATCATGTGGGGAAATTGGGGCCGAAAGGCCAAGAGGAGAAGCCAAGCTTTGGCTTTGTTGGCAAACAGGCGCCATATTACTCAGCGCCAAATGGCAAAGAGGAGAAGACTGAGGGACACATGAAACCTCTATTGTCTTCACTCCTTTGAGAACCGGGCTCCGGTTGCTTGGGATGGGTAGTCACGCTGTAGCGTGTGACCGTTCTGGAATTGTACCTCAAGGTGTTATTCTGCTGCATTGCAGAGTCCACTTGAGCGCTTAGAGTACTGATTTTGGACACGTGAGTGTCGCACTTGCTCCTTTCGGTCTCATACTTACAGTGCCTTGCGAAAGTATTCGGCCCCCTTGAACTTTGCGACCTTTTGCCACATTTCAGGCTTCAAACATAAAGATATAAAACTGTATTTTTTTGTGAAGAATCAACAACAAGTGGGACACAATCATGAAGTGGAACGACATTTATTGGATATTTCAAACTTTTTTAACAAATCAAAAACTGAAATATTGGGCGTGCAAAATTATTCAGCCCCTTTACTTTCAGTGCAGCAAACTCTCTCCAGAAGTTCAGTGAGGATCTCTGAAGGATCCAATGTTGACCTAAATGACTAATGATGATAAATACAATCCACCTGTGTGTAATCAAGTCTCCGTATGAATGCACCTGCACTGTGATAGTCTCAGAGGTCCGTTAAAAGTGCAGAGAGCATCATGAAGAACAAGGAACACACCAGGCAGGTCCGAGATACTGTTGTGAAGAAGTTTAAAGCCGGATTTGGATACAAAAAGATTTCCCAAGCTTTAAACATCCCAAGGAGCACTGTGCAAGCGATAATATTGAAATGGAAGGAGTATCAGACCACTGCAAATCTACCAAGACCTGGCCGTCCCTCTAAACTTTCAGCTCATACAAGGAGAAGACTGATCAGAGATGCAGCCAAGAAGCCCATGATCACTCTGGATGAACTGCAGAGATCTACAGCTGAGGTAGGAGACTCTGTCCATAGGACAACATTCAGTCGTATATTGCACAAATCTGGCCTTTATGGAAGAGTGGCAAGAAGAAAGCCATTTCTTAAAGATATCCATAAAAAGTGTTGTTTAAAGTTTGCAACAAGCCACCTGGGAGACACACCAAACATGTGGAAGAAGGTGCTCTGGTCAGATGAAACCAAAATTGAACTTTTTGGCAACAATGCAAAACGTTATGTTTGGCGTAAAAGCAACACAGCTGAACACACCATCCCCACTGTCAAACATGGTGGTGGCAGCATCATGGTTTGCTTTTCTTCAGCAGGGACAGGGAAGATGGTTAAAATTGATGGGAAGATGGATGGAGCCAAATACAGGACCATTCTGGAAGAAAACCTGATGGAGTCTGCAAAAGACCTGAGACTGGGACGGAGATTTGTCTTCCAACAAGACAATGATCCAAAACATAAAGGAAAATCTACAATGGAATGGTTCAAAAATAAACATATCCAGGTGTTAGAATGGCCAAGTCAAAGTCTGACCTGAATCCAATCGAGAATCTGTGGAAAGAACTGAAAGCTGCTGTTCACAAATGCTCTCCATCCAACCTCACTGAGCTCGAGCTGTTTTGCAAGGAGGAATGGGAAAAAATGTCAGTCTCTCGATGTGCAAAACTGATAGAGACATACCCCAAGCGACTTACAGCTGTAATCGCAGCAAAAGGTGGCGCTACAAAGTATTAACTTAAGGGGGCTGAATAATTTTGCACGAGAAAGGCCATAAAGTATTTTTCCAGCCCAGGTGCAATTTATATTTTGGCCACTAGATGGCAGCAGTGTATGTTCAAAGTGTTAGACTGATGTGCAACGTTTTAGACTGATCCAATGAACAATTTCATTTCTGTTCAACATTTTGTATCAAGACTTCCCAAATGTGCCTAATTTGTTTATTAATAACTTTTCATGTTCAAAACTGTGCACTCTCCGCAAACAATAGCATGGTGTTATTTCACTGAAACAGCTACTGTAAATTGGACAGTGCAGTTAGATTAACAAGAATGCAAGCTTTCTGGCAATATCAGATATGGCTATGTCTTGGAAAATGTTCTTGTTACTCATGCTAATCGCATTAGCCTACTTTAGCTCTACCGTACCACAGGGGACCCACCAATCCTGAAGAAACAAACCCGTCCGCCCTTCTGCTTCCAGGAGAGATTTTTATTCCTTTCTTACTGACTCTGACAGAGTGTCCCGAGAGAGCCATGTTTCCGTGAAACAAAGTATGCTACAGGCCCCAATGTCTCTCTGGAAAGAAATACTTGCTCTAAACTCATCAACTTTATTATCCAAAGACTGAACATTAGTGAGTAATATACTCTGAAGCGATGGGTGGTGTGCACGCCTCCTAAGTCGAACCAGCAGGCCACCTTGAGTGCCTCTCCTCTGCCGGCAATGTTTTTGGGTAGGCCTCTGGAATAAGTTAAATTGCTCTGGGGAGAGTGAACAAAGGATCTGCTCCAGGAAAGTCGTATCCCTGGTCGTAAATGCTAGTAGTTCTGGTGAGTTACCTCCGCGCACAAGCTCACACACACACTCACGCACACACACATACACAAACTCATGCACACACACATACATTACCAGGGACAGAGGACATGACCAAGATGTGTACTTATTGGCTGTTTGTTTGCTTGCAGAAGTGTGTGTTTGAGGGCAGCCGAGGGTGTGTGTGTGGGTCATGTTGTTCAGTTTGTGAGCTCTGTCCACATGTCCTGAGGTTGTTGATTCGGGCTGCTGGTAGGTGGTTCTGTAATCCTGCACACACTCACTGGCACTCCTCTACCTTGTTTTCCACTGCTGTTTCTCTCACTCAAACACACACTATCTCTCTCTCTCTCTCTCTCTCTCTCTCTCTCTCTCTCTCTCTCTCTCTCTCTCTCTCTCTCTCTCTCTCTCTCTCTCACACACACACACACACACACACACACACACACACACACACACACACACACACACACACACACACACACACACACACACACTCCCCCCTTCCCCAGTCAATGTTATTTTTGATCTGGATTTAGGAGAGCTGGGGGCAGCTGGGGACAGCTGGGGACAGTTGGGGACAGTTGGGGACAGATGGGGACAGCTGGGGTCAGATGGGGACAGCTGGGGACAGATGGGGACCGATGGGGACAGATGGGGACAGATGGGGACAGCTGGGGACAGCTGGAGACAGATGGGGGCAGATGGGGACCGATGGGGACAGTAGGGGACAGCTGGGGACCGATGGGGACAGATGGGGACAGATGGGGACAGCTTGGGACACCTGGGGACCGATGGGGACAGATGGGGACAGCTGGGGACAGCTGGGGACAGCTTGTTGAACAGTGGGAGTCTAGGATACCGTGCCTTGCATACTCTTACGCTAACTCCTGAACACACACACACACACACACACACACACACACACACACACACACACACACACGCACACACAGACACGAGCACACACACATACACACACACACACACACACACAGACACATGTACACACAGACATGCACTCACACACAGACACGCACACACACAGACATACACACACAATCCCCCCCCCACACACACACACACACAAACACACACACACACAAACACACACACACACGCACACACACACTCCCCCCCTTCCCCAGTCAATGTTATTTTTGATCTGGATTTAGGAGAGCTGGGGGCAGCTGGGGACAGCTGGGGACAGTTGGCGACAGATGGGGACAGATGGGGACAGCTGAGGACAGTTGGGGACAGATGGGGACCGATGGGGACAGCTGGGGACAGCTGGGGACAGCTGGGGACAGGTGGGGACAGCTGGGGACAGGTGGGGACAGATGGGGACCGATGGGGACAGATGGGGACAGCTGGGGACAGCTGGGGACCGATGGGGACCGATGGGGACAGCTGGGGACAGCTGGGAACAGCTGGGGACCGATGGGGACAGATGGGGACAGTGGGGACCGATGGGGACAGATGGGGACAGCTGGGGACCGATGGGGACAGATGGGGACAGCTGGGGACAGCTGGGTGAACAGTGGGAGTCTGGGACACCGTGCCTCGCACACTCTCACGCTAACTCCTGGACACACACACACACACACACACACACACACACACACACACACACACACACACACACACACACACACACACACACACACACACACACACACGCACACACAGGCACACACAGACACGAGCACACGCACATACACACACACACAGACATGTGTATCCACAGACATGCACTCGCACACAGACACGCACACACACAGAGACATGTGTACACAGACACGCACACACAGGCACACACAGACACGAGCACACACACAGACACACACAGACACGAGCACACACACAGGCACACACAGACACGAGCACACACACAGGCACACACAGACACGAGCACACACACAGGCACACACAGACACGAGCACACACACAGGCACACATAGACACGAGCACACACACAGGCACACACACCATCACATGCACACTTATTTAGTTGAGGCTTGATGGGTTTGGTTTGATTGCCAGACTCAAATTGGAAAATCGATTTTAATATTCCTTTTAAAGGCATAGAATGCTCTTCTTGCTTTGTCTCTCAGCTCGTTCACAGCCATGTCAGAGCTACCTGTGTTGCTGATATTTAGTCCTAGATATGTGTAGTATTTGGTGTGTTCTAATAGAACTGTGTCGAAATAGAATTTATATTTGTCATCCTGATTTCTGGCCCTTTTTTTGAATATCATTATATTTGTTTTTTTTAGGTTAACGGTCAGAGAACAGGTCTGACAGAACCTGTAGTTAACGGTCAGAGAACAGGTCTGACAGAACCTGTAGTTAACGGTCAGAGAACAGGTCTGACAGAACCTGTGGTTAACGGTCAGAGAACAGGTCTGACAGAACCTGTAGTTAACGGTCAGAGAACAGGTCTGACAGAACCTGTAGTTAACGGTCAGAGAACAGGTCTGACAGAACCTGTGGTTAACGGTCAGAGAACAGGTCTGACAGAAACTGTAGTTAACGGTCAGAGCCCAGGTCTGACAGAACCTGTGATTAACAGTCAGAGCCCAGGTCTGACAGAACCTGTAGTTAACGGTCAGAGCCCAGGTCTGACAGAACCTGTGGTTAACGGTCAGAGCCCAGGTCTGACAGAACCTGTGGTTATCGGTCAGAGAACAGGTCTGACAGAACCTGTAGTTAACGGTCAGAGCCCAGGTCTGACAGAACCTGTGGTTAACGGTCAGAGCCCAGGTCTGACAGAACCTGTGGTTATCGGTCAGAGAACAGGTCTGACAGAACCTGTAGTTAACGGTCAGAGAACAGGTCTGACAGAACCTGTGGTTAACGGTCAGAGCCCAGGTCTGACAGAACCTGTGATTAACGGTCAGAGAACAGGTCTGACAGAACCTGTGGTTAACGGTCAGAGAAAAGGTCTGACAGAACCTGTAGTTAACGGTCAGAGCCCAGGTCTGACAGAACCTGTGATTAACGGTCAGAGCCCAGGTCTGACAGAACCTGTGGTTAACGGTCAGAGAACAGGTCTGACAGAACCTGTAGTTAACGGTCAGAGAACAGGTCTGACAGAACCTGTGGTTAACGGTCAGAGCCCAGGTCTGACAGAACCTGTAGTTAACGGTCAGAGAACAGGTCTGACAGAACCTGTGGTTAACGGTCAGAGAACAGGTCTGACAGAACCTGTAGTTAACGGTCAGAGAACAGGTCTGTCAGAACCTGTGGTTATCGGTCAGAGAACAGGTCTGACAGAACCTGTAGTTAACGGTCAGAGAACAGGTTTGACAGAACCTGTGGTTAACGGTCAGAGAACAGGTCTGACAGAACCTGTGGTTAACGGTCAGAGAACAGGTCTGACAGAACCTGTAGTTAACGGTCAGAGAACAGGTCTGACAGAACCTGTGGTTAACGGTCAGAGCCCAGGTCTGACAGAACCTGTAGTTAACGGTCAGAGAACAGGTCTGACAGAACCTGTGGTTAACGGTCAGAGAACAGGTCTGACAGAACCTGTAGTTAACGGTCAGAGAACAGGTCTGTCAGAACCTGTGGTTATCGGTCAGAGAACAGGTCTGACAGAACCTGTAGTTAACGGTCAGAGAACAGGTTTGACAGAACCTGTGGTTAACGGTCAGAGAACAGGTCTGACAGAACCTGTGGTTAACGGTCAGAGAACAGGTCTGACAGAACCTGTGGTTAACGGTCAGAGCCCAGGTCTGACAGAACCTTTGGTTAACGGTCAGAGCCCAGGTCTGACAGAACCTGTGATTAACAGTCAGAGGCCAGGTGTGACAGAACCTGTGGTTAACGGTCAGAGCCCAGGTCTGACAGAACCTGTGATTAACGGTCAGAGCCCAGGTCTGACAGAACCTGTGATTAACGGTCAGAGCCCAGGTCTGACAGAACCTGTGATTAACAGTCAGAGCCCAGGTCTGACAGAACCTGTAGTTAACGGTCAGAGCCCAGGTCTGACAGAACCTGTGGTTAACGGTCAGAGCCCAGGTCTGACAGAACCTGTGGTTATCGGTCAGAGAACAGGTCTGACAGAACCTGTAGTTAACGGTCAGAGCCCAGGTCTGACAGAACCTGTGGTTAACGGTCAGAGCCCAGGTCTGACAGAACCTGTGGTTATCGGTCAGAGAACAGGTCTGACAGAACCTGTAGTTAACGGTCAGAGAACAGGTCTGACAGAACCTGTGGTTAACGGTCAGAGCCCAGGTCTGACAGAACCTGTGATTAACGGTCAGAGAACAGGTCTGACAGAACCTGTGGTTAACGGTCAGAGAACAGGTCTGACAGAACCTGTAGTTAACGGTCAGAGCCCAGGTCTGACAGAACCTGTGATTAACGGTCAGAGCCCAGGTCTGACAGAACCTGTGGTTAACGGTCAGAGAACAGGTCTGACAGAACCTGTAGTTAACGGTCAGAGAACAGGTCTGACAGAACCTGTGGTTAACGGTCAGAGCCCAGGTCTGACAGAACCTGTAGTTAACGGTCAGAGAACAGGTCTGACAGAACCTGTGGTTAACGGTCAGAGAACAGGTCTGACAGAACCTGTAGTTAACGGTCAGAGAACAGGTCTGTCAGAACCTGTGGTTATCGGTCAGAGAACAGGTCTGACAGAACCTGTGGTTAACGGTCAGAGAACAGGTCTGACAGAACCTGTGGTTAACGGTCAGAGAACAGGTCTGACAGAACCTGTAGTTAACGGTCAGAGAACAGGTCTGACAGAACCTGTGGTTAACGGTCAGAGCCCAGGTCTGACAGAACCTGTAGTTAACGGTCAGAGAACAGGTTTGACAGAACCTGTGGTTAACGGTCAGAGAACAGGTCTGACAGAACCTGTGGTTAACGGTCAGAGAACAGGTCTGACAGAACCTGTGGTTAACGGTCAGAGCCCAGGTCTGACAGAACCTTTGGTTAACGGTCAGAGCCCAGGTCTGACAGAACCTGTGATTAACAGTCAGAGGCCAGGTGTGACAGAACCTGTGGTTAACGGTCAGAGCCCAGGTCTGACAGAACCTGTGATTAACGGTCAGAGCCCAGGTCTGACAGAACCTGTGATTAACAGTCAGAGACCAGGTCAGACAGAACCTGTGGTTATCGGTCAGAGAACAGGTCTGTCAGAACCTGTGGTTAACAGTCAGACGCCAGGTCTGACAGAACCTGTGATTAACAGTCAGAGACCAGGTCTGACAGAACCTGTGATTAACAGTCAGAGACCAGGTCTGACAGAACCTGTGATTAACAGTCAGAGACCAGGTCTGACAGAACTTGTGATTAACAGTCAGAGACCAGGTCTGACAGAACCTGTGATTAACAGTCAGAGGCCAGGTCTGACAGAACCTGTGGTTAACAGTCAGAGACCAGGTCTGACAGAACCTGTGATTAACAGTCAGAGACCAGGTCTGACAGAACCTGTGGTTATCGGTCAGAGTCCAGGTCTGACAGAACCTGTGGTTAACAGTCAGAGGCCAGACAGAACCTGTGATTTTCAGTCAGAGCCCAGGTCTGACAGAACCTGTGATTAACAGTCAGAGCCCAGGTCTGACAGAACCTGTGGTTATCGGTCAGAGCCCAGACAGAACCTGTGGTTATCGGTCAGAGCCCAGGTCTGACAGAACCTGTGATTTTAAGTCAGAGCCCAGGTCTGACAGAACCTGTGATTAACAGTCAGAGCCCAGACAGAACCTGTGATTTTCAGTCAGAGCCCAGGTCTGACAGAACCTGTGATTAACAGTCAGAGCCCAGGTCTGACAGAACCTGTGGTTATCGGTCAGAGCCCAGACAGAACCTGTGGTTATCGGTCAGAGAACAGGTCTGACAGAACCTGTGGTTATCGGTCAGAGCCCAGGTCTGACAGAACCTGTGATTAACGGTCAAAGACCAGGTCTGACAGAACCTGTGGTTAACGGTCAGAGCCCAGGTCTGACAGAACCTGTGCAGATGATCTAGGTGCAGCAGTAACTCCTCCTTAGTGGGAGACAGCAGCACCAGGTCATCTGCGAACAGCAGACACTTGATTTCAGTGTTGTGTAGGCTGAGACTAGGTGCTGCAGATTCTTCTAATGGTTTTCCCAATTGATTAATGTTGATGTTAAACAGTGTTGGCCGTATTGGGCAGCCCTGTTTCACTCCACGTCCCTGTTAGAAGAAGTCTGTTTGCTTGTTGCCAATTTTAACCGCTCGTTTGTTTTTAGTGTACATTGATTTAATAGTATCATATGTTTTACCTCCAATACCACTTTCTATTAGTCTATAAAAATACCTTTCTGCCAAATTGAATCAAATGTTTTGTTGAAGTCTATAAAACACGAATAGATCTTGCCTTTGTTTTGGTTTATTATTAGAGTGTGGAGGGTGTAAATGTGGTCTGTTGTACGATAATAAATACAAAAAATCTAGTCTGGATTCTGTTCAGGACGTTGAGTTCATCAAGGAAATTATGTAGTCTGCTATTTATGATACTGCAGAGAATTTTCCCCAAGTTGCTGTTAACGCAAATTCCTATATAATTGTCTCCATTTTTATAGATTGGTGTGATCAATCCTCGGTTTCAAATGTCGGGGAAAATACTTTCAGTGAGGATAATGTTGAAGAGTTTGAGTTTAGACCATTTGAATTTGTGATCTTATAAAGGCCACAAGGCGAGACCCAAATGCAGACACAGGAGGCAGACACAGGAGGCAGACACAGGAGGCAGACACAGGAGGCAAACACAGGAGGCAGACACAGGAGGCAAACACAGGAGGCAGACACAGGAGGCAGACACAGGAGGCAGACACAGGAGGCAGACACAGGAGGCAGACACAGGAGGCAGACACAGGAGGCAGACACAGGAGGCAGACACAGGAGGCAGACACAGGAGGCAAACACAGGAGGCAGACACAGGAGGCAGACACAGGAGGCAGACACAGGAGGCAGATGGTTGAGCTCCGATATTTATTATAGCAAAGCGAGCAGAAGGTAGGTCGAGGACAGGCGAGAGTTCATAAACCAGGTCAGAGTCCAAACAGTACCAGACGATAGGCAGTCTCGAGGGGGCAGAAACAAGATCCAAGTCCAAAACAGTACAAGGGGATAGGCAGGCTGGTAGTCAGAACAGGCGGAGTGGTCAGGCAGGTGGGTTCAGGGTCAGGACAGGCAGGGGGCGAAACCAGGAGGACTAGAAACAAAGACTGGGAAAAATAGGAGCAAGGAAAACGCTGGTTGACAAGACAAACTGGCACAGAGAGACAGGAAACACAGGGATAAATACACTGGGGATAATAAGAGATACCTGGAGGAGGTGGAGACAATCACAAGGACAGGTGAACCAGATCAGGGTGTGACAGATTATTACATTTAAAATACCATTAGCACCACAGGCCTTTTTAGGTTGGAGAGTGCATAGTTTTTCCAATAAGTATTCTTCTATAATTGTGGCATCCACAGGATTCTGATTCAAGGATTTGTAATGTTTCTTGTATATCTTTTTGTTCTGGGCTCTTTGTTATATTGCTGTTGAGGTTTGCAAAGTGATTGCTCCACATATCCCCATCCTGGAGAGCCAATTCCTCATAATGAGGTTTGTTTCATTTATTCCAATTCTCCAAGACGTGATTTGATTCTATGGATTCCTTAATTCCATCCAGTTGATTTCTAATGTGCTGTTCCTTTTTTGTTCTTAGGGTGTGTTTGTATTGCTTCAGTGTTTCCCCATATTGAAGGCCTATATTTTTGTTGTCTGGTTCTGTGTTTTTGATTAGATGTATTTCTCAATGACTTTCTTAGATTTCTCCTCATTATCAATCCATTTTTAATTCTCTATTATTTTTGGTTTGCTGTCTTTATTTAGATTAGTGAGTCCAGGAGAGATTGTGTTTTTTTGGGGGGGCTACTAATTACTTTTTAGTAGATTTCTATACTGTTTGCACTCCATCTGTAGGCCTGTTTAGTACCATGTCATTTATTGGGCTGTGATGCTTCGTGGTTAGGTTCCACTATTCTCAGATACACTGTGATTTCACTGTGGTATTAGAGAGGTGTTAGTGGGCTAACTGTGAAGGCTCTGAGAGACTCTAGGTTCAATCCAGTTTATTTATGAAGCCCTTCTTACATCTGCTGATGTCACAAAGTGCTGTACAGAAACCCAGCCTAAAACCCCAAACAGCAAGCAATGCAGGTGTAGAAGCACGGTGGCTAGGAAAAACTCCCTAGAAGTGCCAGAACCTAGGAAGAAACCTAGAGAGGAACCAGGCTATGAGGGGTGGCCAGTTCTCTTCTGGCTGTGCCGGGTGGAGATTATAACAGAACATGGTCAAGATGTTCAAATGTTCATAAATGACCAGCAGGGTCAAATAATAATAATCACAGTGGTTGTAGAGGGTGCAACAGGTCAGCACCTCAGGAGTAAATGTCAGTTGGCTTTTCATAGCCGATCATTCAGAGTGTCTCTACCGCTCCTGCTGTCTCTAGAGAGTTGAAAACAGCAGGTCTGTTGAGGTCGTGATAATGAGCTGTAGGTGTACCTACCAAAAGAGTCCCCTCTCAGCCTACCATTGACCATGTACAGACCCAGTGTTCCACAGAGCTGTAGGTGTACCTACCAAAAGAGTCCCCTCTCAGCCTACCATTGACCATGTACAGACCCAGTGTTCCACAGAGCTGTAGGTGTACCTACCAAAAGAGTCCCCTCTCAGCCTACCATTGACCATGTACAGACCCAGTGTTCCACAGAGCTGTAGGTGTACCTACCAAAAGAGTCCCCTCTCAGCCTACCATTGACCATGTACAGACCCAGTGTTCCACAGAGCTGTAGGTGTACCTACCAAAAGAGTCCCCTCTCAGCCTACCATTGACCATGTACAGACCCAGTGTTCCACAGAGCTGTAGGTGTACCTACCAAAAGAGTCCCCTCTTAGCCTACCATTGACCATGTACAGACCCAGTGTTCCACAGAGCTGTAGGTGTACCTACCTAAAGAGTCCCCTCTCAGCCTACCATTGACCATGTACAGACCCAGTGTTCCACAGAGCTGTAGGTGTACCTACCAAGAGTCCCCTCTTAGCCTACCATTGACTATGTACAGACCCAGTGTTCCACAGAGCTGTAGGTGTACCTACCAAAAGAGTCCCCTCTTAGCCTACCATTGACCATGTACAGACCCAGTGTTCCACAGAGCTGTAGGTGTACCTACCAAAAGAGTCCCCTCTTAGCCTACCATTGACCATGTACAGACCCAGTGTTCCACAGAGCTGTAGGTGTACCTACCTAAAGAGTCCCCTCTCAGCCTACCATTGACCATGTACAGACCCAGTGTTCCACAGAGCTGTAGGTGTACCTACCAAAAGAGTCCCCTCTTAGCCTACCATTGACCATGTACAGACCCAGTGTTCCACAGAGCTGTAGGTGTACCTACCAAAAGAGTCCCCTCTTAGCCTACCATTGACCATGTACAGACCCAGTGTTCCACAGAGCTGTAGGTGTACCTACCAAAAGAGTCCCCTCTTAGCCTACCATTGACCATGTACAGACCCAGTGTTCCACAGAGCTGTAGGTGTACCTACCAAAAGAGTCCCCTCTTAGCCTACCATTGACCATGTACAGACCCAGTGTTCCACAGAGCTGTAGGTGTACCTACCAAAAGAGTCCCCTCTTAGCCTACCATTGACCATGTACAGACCCAGTGTTCCACAGAGCTGTAGGTGTACCTACCAAAAGAGTCCCCTCTTAGCCTACCATTGACCATGTACAGACCCAGTGTTCCACAGAGCTGTAGGTGTACCTACCAAAAGAGTCCCCTCTTAGCCTACCATTGACCATGTACAGACCCAGTGTTCCACAGAGCTGTAGGTGTACCTACCAAAAGAGTCCCCTCTTAGCCTACCATTGACCATGTACAGACCCAGTGTTCCACAGAGCTGTAGGTGTACCTACCAAAAGAGTCCCCTCTTAGCCTACCATTGACCATGTACAGACCCAGTGTTCCACAGAGCTGTATGTGTACCTACCAAAAGAGTCCCCTCTCAGCCTACCATTGACCATGTACAGACCCAGTGTTCCACAGAGCTGTAGGTGTACCTACCAAAAGAGTCCCCTCTCAGCCTACCATTGACCATGTACAGACCCAGTGTTCCACAGAGCTGTAGGTGTACCTACCAAAAGAGTCCCCTCTTAGCCTACCATTGACCATGTACAGACCCAGTGTTCCACAGAGCTGTAGGTGTACCTACCAAAAGAGTCCCCTCTTAGCCTACCATTGACCATGTACAGACCCAGTGTTCCACAGAGCTGTAGGTGTACCTACCAAAAGAGTCCCCTCTCAGCCTACCATTGACCATGTACAGACCCAGTGTTCCACAGAGCTGTAGGTGTACCTACCAAAAGAGTCCCCTCTCAGCCTACCATTGACCATGTACAGACCCAGTGTTCCACAGAGCTGTAGGTGTACCTACCAAAAGAGTCCCCTCTCAGCCTACCATTGACCATGTACAGACCCAGTGTTCCACAGAGCTGTAGGTGTTCCTACCAAAAGAGTCCCCTCTCAGCCTACCATTGACTATGTACAGACCCAGTGTTCCACAGAGCTGTAGGTGTACCTACCAAAAGAGTCCCCTCTTAGCCTACCATTGACCATGTACAGACCCAGTGTTCCACAGAGCTGTAGGTGTACCTACCAAAAGAGTCCCCTCTTAGCCTACCATTGACCATGTACAGACCCAGTGTTCCACAGAGCTGTAGGTGTACCTACCAAAAGAGTCCCCTCTTAGCCTACCATTGACCATGTACAGACCCAGTGTTCCACAGAGCTGTAGGTGTACCTACCAAAAGAGTCCCCTCTTAGCCTACCATTGACCATGTACAGACCCAGTGTTCCACAGAGCTGTAGGTGTACCTACCAAAAGAGTCCCCTCTTAGCCTACCATTGACCATGTACAGACCCAGTGTTCCACAGAGCTGTAGGTGTACCTACCAAAAGAGTCCCCTCTTAGCCTACCATTGACCATGTACAGACCCAGTGTTCCACAGAGTTTCAGGAGCTGTACTCCGTTTTAGTTTTTCACTTTGTCACAGTTGTTTCTGGTGGGTATGTGGGGGGGGGGGGGTTGTTGCTTCCTGTCTGTATGTGGGGGGGGGGATGGTTGTTGCTTCCTGTCTGTATGTGGGGGGGGGGGGGGATGGTTGTTGCTTCCTGTCTGTATGTGGGGGGGGGGGATGGTTGTTGCTTCCTGTCTGTATGTGGGGGGGGGGATGGTTGTTGCTTCCTGTCTGTATGTGGGGAGGGAATGGTTGTTGCTTCCTGTCTGTATGTGGGGGGGGAATGGTTGTTGCTTCCTGTCTGTATGTGGGGAGGGAATGGTTGTTGCTTCCTGTCTGTATGTGGGGAGGGTTGTTGCTTCCTGTCTGTATGTGGGGAGGGTTGTTGCTTCCTGTCTGTATGTGGGGAGGGAATGGTTGTTGCTTCCTGTCTGTATGTGGGGAGGGTTGTTGCTTCCTGTCTGTATGTGGGGAGGGTTGTTGCTTCCTGTCTGTATGTGGGGAGGGAATGGTTGTTGCTTCCTGTCTGTATGTGGGGAGGGTTGTTGCTTCCTGTCTGTATGTGGGGAGGGAATGGTTGTTGCTTCCTGTCTGTATGTGGGGAGTTGTTGCTTCCTGTCTGTATGTGGGGAGGGAATGGTTGTTGCTTCCTGTCTGTATGTGGGGAGGGTTGTTGCTTCCTGTCTGTATGTGGGGAGGGAATGGTTGTTGCTTCCTGGTAAGTGTTTGTCCCCATGACTGTTAATAGTGTCTGGTTCTTCTGTTGTTCTACCATTCAGGTCTCCACAGACCAGTTGCCTTGGGCCTGAAAGTGACTCATCTCCCCCTCTAGAACGGAGAAACTCACTTCATTGAAGTAGGGTGACTCTGAGGATGGAAGGTATGTGGCACAGTGGAATACATTTTTATTTGTTAAGATAGCCTCTGTTGATTTTTAACCAGATAAAGAATTCTCCTGTTTTGATCAATTCGATTGAATGAGTTAGTTCAGATTTATACCATATTAGCATTCCCCCTGAGTCTCTGCCCGGTCCTGAGTCTTTGCCCTGTCCTGAGTCTCTGCCCTGTCCTGAGTCTCTGCCCTGTCCTGAGTCTCTGCCCTGTCCTGAGTCTTTGCCCTGTCCTGAGTCTCTGCCCTGTCCTGAGTCTCTGCCCTGTCCTGAGTCTCTGCCCTGTCCTGAGTCTCTGCCCTGTCCTGATTCCTTTTAATTTAGTGGATGGTATGATTATCTCCCTGTAACCTAGTGGACAGCCAGTAGAAACATTACCTCTGCACCATGTTTCCTGTAGTACTACAATATCAACATCATCCATTTCTTTCAGGAAGTCTGGGTTTCTGCTCTTTAGCCCAAAAGCAGAGGACTTCACTCGTTGTAAATTCCAACATGCAACATAAAATATTTATTGTGTTCACCTTACCATG